>NC_033798.1:7993888-8005520 GCF_001876935.1 Asparagus officinalis
CCCCCCCCCCCAAAAAAAAAAAAAAAAAAAAAACCCAACAAAAAAATCTATATCAATTGAGTAATTGTCGTTGCAAAATGCTTATTATTGACTAGTTTAAAAATTATTTTTGAGAAAAAACATTTCTCTGTTCAACTATATTTTCAAAAAAGGTATGGACAAATTTTCATAACCAACCTATTTTGAATTTTATTCCCAAAAACAGATCCATTTCAAACTTAATTTTAAAAACAGACCCAGTTGGCTGAAACTGGGTCGGTTTTTGAAAAAAAAAGTTCTCAAACTTCACGGGAGTTGAAATCCCGTGAAGTTTTTTATATAACAAAACTTCCGGGACTTCAACTCTCGTGAAGTTTGGGAATTTTTTTTTTTAAAAACCGACCAGTTTCTGTCCAACTAGGTCGGTTTTTGAAATTAAGTTTGAAACAGGTCTTTTTTTGAGATTTTTTTGACAAACAGGTTGGGTTTGAAAATTTGTCCAAAAAGATATACTTACAGCGAAGTAACTACACTTGCAAAAAATTATACTTTTTTATTTATAGCTAAATAAACATTTAAATTACTATTTCTATATGTTGTAACTGCAATTGGTCTTTACATTTATATTAGTTCCACAAATTGCCAATATAGTTAAATTTGCTCGTTAATTGTACCAATTGTATTAGTGAAAGAACAAACTAATTGAGAGCATTACCTCATGACTAATTTAACTCACTATAGCCCTGGGATGATATAATCTAGGAAACGATAATGAGTTAAATTTTTAATAATCTGTTAGGCTCAATTTGTTTTTAACATTTCTAGTACCTATATTATGTCTGCAAAGTTGTCATTATAAAAGGGACTAGGATTACAAAAAAACAATAAACGTCAAAATCATCCTCTCCCTTTGGACGTAAGCAATTTGTCAAACCACGTAAATCTCTGTGTTTGTGATTGGTTTGTGTCGTTCTTTTGTGAATTGCACTCGTTGGTTGTTCTTCTCGCTTGGTCGCCGACTCGTGTGGGTATTTGGTTCGCGAGCACGCTTCCGCCGACGTGTAACAATTGGTATCAGAGCTCTAAGGTTTCAGACCTAGGGTTTGTTTTGGGTGGAGGAAAATTCGTTGTTAGAAGCTTGGATCTTGGAGATCTAAACTTCGGTGGAGATATCATTGCGAAGTTGCCAGTTGGAGATCTTGACTTCCTCGTGTGGTTGGGAGTTCGTGTTGGAATCCAATCTAGGGTTTGTTAAGATATGTGAAGCCTAACTATCAGATATGCCCTATGCTTCAGAAGAGAGGAGGAACAAAGTTGGAACAGGAGGAACATGATCGACGACGACGAAGTTCAAGCAAAACGACGAAGAAGAGATTTTACAGCTTTGCGGTCGACCGACAATGGCGCGGCGGTCGACCGCCTATGTGCACAGCTGGGTGCACAGGCCAGGAGCTCATCGCGGTCGACCGCATGTGGCGCTGCGGTCGACCGCTCAAAGTCCAGAGAGCAGGCCAGAGTTCTGTCTTCGTCGCGGTCGACCGAGCATGTCGCTGCGGTCGACCGCCCAAAGTCCAGAGAGCTCGATCAGGAATAGGATTCGTCGCGGTCGACCGCACGTGGTGCTGCGGTCGACCGGAGTCGGGTTTTGGCCCAGTTTCGAATTTTAACCTGTTTTGTTCTGTTTCCTTCTTTATTGGTTAAACCCTTAAGTCTATAAAAGGGTTGGCTAGGGCATGATGTATTGAGACGAAAATTAGTGAATTTTTCTCCTGCGGCGGCCGTGGACGTAGTTTCTCACATTGAGAAGCGAACCACGTAAATCTTGTGTGTTTGAGATTGTTTGATTTTCTCTCTTCTCTCCTAAATCTCTATTTCCAAATCGCATCAGGGGGGTTGTGCATCCCCAACAAGTGGTATCAGAGCGACCAGGTTCGGCGCGAGCGATTTGAGGTCAGAGACAATGGGATCTGAGAAGGAAACATCCAAGATTGAGAAGTTTGATGGAACAAACTTCGGGTTCTGGAAGATGCAGATGGATGACTACCTCTATCAGAAGGATTTATACCTACCATTGGGAGAGAAGCCGACGGATATGAAAGATGCGGATTGGAAGCTATTGGATCGAAAGGCCCTTGGAGCGATCAGGTTGACCTTGTCTAAATCAGTAGCGTTCAACATCAAGAATCAGAATACGACGGCGGATCTCATGGCGGCGTTGTCCAGTATGTATGAGCAGCCCTCTGCGGCGAATAAGGTACATCTCATTAAAAAGTTGTTTAATTTGAGGATGTCCGAGAGCCAGAAATTCAAGGAACACCTGAACGAGTTTAACGAGATCACGGATCAACTAAACTCGGTCAATATTCAGTTTGACGATGAAATCCAAGCCCTCTTGATACTTGGTCAATTACCCGACAGTTGGAAGGGTACCGTTATCTCGATTAGCGGATCATGTGGCAAATCAAAACTGAAGTTTTCAGAGGTGGTGGACATGATTATGACTGAGGAAATAAGAAGACAAGAGGAAGGGATTTCTAATTCAGGGTCGGCGTTGAACCTTGAGGGCAGAGGAAGAAACAGAAACAGAAATAGAGGGAGTAGCCGAGGAAGATCTAACTCGAGGAACGGAAGGCCAAAGTCCAGGAACCGCAAGGGCAAGAAGGAAATAGACTGCTGGAATTGTGGCAAGTTTGGCCACTATGAAAATCAGTGTCGAGAACCCAAGAAGGACAAGGAGAACAAGACTGAAGCGAACGTGGCCTCTGGAGAATCAGATGATGCCCTAATCTGTTCGTTGGAGAGCAAAACTGAATCGTGGGTGCTGGATTCAGGAGCTTCGTTTCATGCTACCTCAAATAGAGATTTATTTGAGAACTACGTTTCAGGAAACCTAGGAAAAGTCAATCTTGGTGACGATCAGCCCTGTGATATTGTTGGCAAAGGAGTCGTGCAGATCAAGCTCAATGGGTCTATATGGAAGCTGAGCGATGTGAGACATGTTCCTAGCTTGAGGAAAAATCTGATTTCCATAGGACAATTGGCGAAAGAGGGATACGTATCAACCTTTGCATGTGATACATGGAAGGTTACAAAGGGATCCATGGTTGTTGCCCGTGGTACGAAGACTGGATCTCTCTACATGACGATAGATGCACGAGGTTCCATTGCAGTGGCTGAAAGTAATGAAGACCCAAATTTGTGGTACCAGAGGCTAGGTCACATGAGTAGCAAAGGCCTAAAGGTTATGCAATCGAACGGGAAGTTACCAGGTTTGAGATCGGCTGATATTGACCTATGTGAAAGCTGCATTCTAGGGAAACAAAAGAGAATAAGCTTCAAAAGGGTTGGCAGAACTCCTAAAGAAGAGAAGCTTGAGTTAGTTCACACAGATGTGTGGGGTCCAGCATCAGTTCCATCCACCGGCGGAAGGTTATATTTCGTGACCTTTATAGATGATCACTCGAGGAAGACTTGGGTCTATTTCATGAAACACAAATCAGAAGTGTTTGAAGTCTTCAAGCGATGGAAGGCTATGGTTGAGAACGAGACCGGTTTGAAGATCAAGAAGCTTCGTTCTGACAACGGCGGCGAGTATGAAGACTCAGAGTTCAAGAAGTTCTGTTATGACAGCGGTATTAGATTAGAGAGAACAGTGCCAGGTACACCCCAGCAGAATGGCGTAGCAGAACGCATGAACAGAATATTGACTGAGAGAGCCAGAAGTATGCGATTACAAGCAGGTTTTCAAAAGCAATTCTGGGCAAAAGCAGTCAACACAGCTGCCTACTTGATCAACCGGGGACCATCAGTGCCTTTGGAGCACAAAATACCTGAAGAAGTATGGAGTGGAAAGCAGGTAAACCTCTCTCACCTGAGAGTATTTGGATGTGTTTCATATGTACATCTGAGTGATCATGCTAGAAGCAAACTCGATCCTAAGTCCTTAAAATGTTTCTTTGTTGGCTATGGCGGCGATGAGTTTGGCTACAAGTTTTGGGATGAGCAGAACAAGAAAATCATCAGAAGCAGGGATGTGGTCTTTAACGAATCAGTCATCTACAAAGACCGTGATGCAGTTCAGCCCACTAGCTTGATGCAGAGTGATCCTACATATTTTGAGTCAGATGATGCCTCAAGTGGAGCCAATCCCGAAGCTAGTTCTGATAAAGAAGAAGAGATGATGGATGAGACCACTTCAGAGGGGGCAGATGAAGATGGAGAGACTGTTTCGCCCGTTAGAGAGTTGAGGCGGTCAGCTAGAGTCCCCAAGCCTAATCCAAAGTATCCATCACTACAGCCCAGAGCTCATCTCAACTACCTATTGTTGAGTGACAGTGGAGAGCCAGAAAGCTATGATGAGGTCCTTCGAGTGGATGATGCGAGCAAGTGGGAGCTCGCCATGAAAGATGAAATAAAATCATTGAACACTAACAAGACATGGGAACTTGCGAAGCTACCAACGGGGAAAAAGGCCTTGAGCAATAAATGGGTGTACAGAATCAAAGAGGAACATGATGGTTCCAAGAGATACAAGGCCAGATTAGTGGTTAAAGGATTTCAGCAGAGAGAAGGAGTTGATTACACAGAGATCTTCTCTCCAGTAGTCAAACTGACTACCATCAGAACAGTCCTGAGTATTGTTGCAGCTGAAGATCTACATCTCGAGCAGCTAGATGTAAAGACAGCTTTCCTCCACGGTGATCTAGAGGAAGAGATATATATGCAGCAGCCAGAGGGGTTTACTCAGAAGGGAAAAGAGAAGATGGTATGCAGATTGAAGAAGAGCTTGTACGGCCTAAAACAAGCTCCAAGGCAATGGTACAAAAAGTTTAATGGATTCATGCACAGGAATGGTTACTCCAGGTGTAATGCTGATCATTGCTGTTTTGTCAAAGAGTTTGACAAGAGTTACATCATCCTACTCCTATATGTCGACGACATGCTAGTAGCCGGTTCAGATATGACAGAGATCAAGAAACTGAAGGAGCAGCTGTCGAGTGAGTTCGACATGAAGGATCTAGGCGCAGCGAAGCAGATATTGGGAATGAAGATCAGTAGAGATAAACTCTTGGGCACACTGCGGCTATCTCAGGCCGAGTATATTCGACGGGTGCTTGAGAGATTCGGGATGAGTGGTGCTAAGGCCGTTAGCACACCGTTAGCTAGTCATTTCAGATTGACTAAGGAGCGGTGCCCCGAGACTGATGAAGAGAATGAATACATGGTTAAGGTTCCTTATGCTTCAGCCATCGGAAGCCTTATGTATGCCATGGTATGCACGAGACCTGACATTGCCCATGCAGTGGGAGCAGTGAGTAGATTTATGTCAGATCCAGGAGAGCAGCACTGGGAAGCAGTGAAATGGATTCTTAGATACCTGCGAGGTACGATAGATGACTGTTTATGCTTCAGAAGAGGCAAGTTAGTTCTGCAGGGTTTTGTTGATGCAGACTATGCTGGTGAGATAGACCAGAGAAGAAGCACTACAGGATACGTATTCACTTTGGGCTCTACAGCTATTAGTTGGATTTCTCAGTTGCAGAAGATCGTTGCTTTATCAACGACAGAGGCTGAATATGTTGCTGTGACAGAGGCAAACAAGGAGATGATATGGTTGCAGGGTTTCTTGGAGGAGCTAGGACAGAAGAGTGAGAAGAATGTCTTACATTGTGATAGCCAGAGCGCAATTCATTTGGCAAAGAATCCCGCTTTTCATGCAAGGACCAAACACATACAGGTCCGCTACCACTTCATAAGATCAGCGTTGGACGAGGACATGTTGGAACTTGTGAAGATTCAAGGAAGCAAGAACCCAGCTGATATGCTTACCAAGGTTGTCACTACAGAGAAACGGAAGTTGTGTTCAACTTCAGTTGGCCTCAGCACTTGATGATATGGAGGCCGTCGCCGCAGAGAAAGCTGAAAGAGATTGATAGTTAGTCTCCAAGTGGGAGATTGTTAGGATATGTAAAGCCTAACTATCAGATATGCCATATGCTTTAGAAGAGAGGAGGAACAAAGTTGGAACAGGAGGAACATGATCGACGACGACGAAGTTCAAGCAAAACGACGAAGAAGAGATTTTACAGCTTTGCGGTCGACCGACAATGGCGCGACGGTCGACCGCCTATGTGCACAGCTGGGTGCACAGGCCAGGAGCTCATCGTGGTCGACCGCCTGTGGCGCTGCGGTCGACCGCTCAAAGTCCAGAGAGCAGGCCAGAGTTCTGTCTTCGTCGCGGTCGACCGCACATGGCGCTGCGGTCGACCGCCCAAAGTCCAGAGAGCTCGATCAGGAATAGGATTCGTCGCGGTCGACCGCACGTGGTGCTGCGGTCGACCGGAGTCGGGTTTTGGCCCAGTTTCGAATTTTAACCTGTTTTGTTCTGTTTCCTTTTTTATTGGTTAAACCCTTAAGTCTATAAAAGGGTTGGCTAGGGCATGATGTATTGAGACGAAAATTAGTGAATTTTTCTCCTGCGGCGGCCGTGGACGTAGTTTCTCACATTGAGAAGCGAACCACGTAAATCTTGTGTGTTTGTGACTGTTTGATTTTCTCTCTCTCTCCTAAATCTCTATTTCCAAATCGCATCAGGGGGGTGGTAAATCCCCAACAGGGTTCAAGTTGAGTAATTTTTCAATTCTATCAGTTGTTCGAATTTTCTCTATAATTTAGAGTTAGCAAGCAATAGCAGGAAATAGTGGTGAAAGCAACAAGGCTACGACAAGTACAGTTCAGGCTGCACTTCAGAATACGAAGATCAGTGTTGTGAAGTATGACAGCAATATCAATTTTGGGTTGTGGATGAGTGATGTGCAGGATACTTTGAATGCTTAGAACTTAGAGAAAACCATCATGGTCTTTGAGAGGCCACTGAAGTTTGATGAGGCGATATGGAACAAGATGAATCGAAACGCTTGTGGGGTAATAAAATCTTATTTGGAACAAGAGAGAAGAACAACCAATGAGTGTAATTCACAAAGAACGGTACAAACCAATCACAAACACAGAGATTTACGTGGTTTGGTAAATTGCCTACGTCCACGGGGAGAGAATGAGGAGTTTTCACTATATAGAGGAGAAAAACAATATGTTACAACTCTCAAACACTCAAAATAACCCTCACCAAAAGATCTCAACTCACCTCTCAGAAATCTCCCTCTCAAAGTGCTCAAAACAACATTTTTCTCTCTAAAAACCTCTTCTAAAACGTTCCATATATATAGAAACCCTAAAACCAAAACAGACTAAGAATCCAACAATTCTAAAACCAAAACCAAAATAGACTAGAAATTCCAATAATTCTAAAATCAAAACCAAAACAAACTAGGAATCTTGTTTGGCCCAATAACTTGCTACCCATCATATAGATTACCTATAATCAACAACGATCTTTTAATGTCTAACGGATAATTTTAGGTTAAAATTCAGAAAACGCCCATGAGCTATAGTTTTTTTTCCTTTTAAATTTAAAGAAAACTGCTATAAACTTGCAAAATCATTGAAGAGACCCCTAAACTTTAGGGTGTTCCACAAATCCGACTATTTTCAGATATTTGAATATGTCTATTGATACTTTACTTGCATTTCCTATCTTCAATGTATCCTACCACAAAATCAAAGTGTCTTTTCACCTATATACCGAGTTCAAACTCAGAAAGGCCATTGTGGTTTGCGCTGTAAATCTATTAAGCCCACAGACTATTATTTGGATCTATTAAGTCCCTATGCTTTTTATTTTGAATCTATTTAGCCCCTATGGTGTTTCTTCATAACTAAAAAAGAGTATTTTTGTCTTATTGAATCTACTTTTTAGTTATGGAGAAACACCATATGGGCTAAATAGATTCAAAATAAAAAGTATAGGGGCTTAATAGATCCAAATAATAGTCTGGGGGCTTAATAGATTTATGACGCAAACCATAGGGGCCTTTCTGAGTTTGAACTCCCTATATACCTCTCTAGATATCATATTTGAATACAGCTTAAACCTGAGAATTTCCGTAGTCAGTGCCAAGTAGAGTGCTTAGCGTATTTGTAGTTTTTTTTGACAGTCATAATATTTTCCTCTAATAAAAATGATTAATGCTAGATTTCTTTTCACAAAACTGTTTGAAAATTTACCTCAAATTACTCTAAATTTTTATTTTGGTCAGATAAAAAGCCTGCTTGGTATCATTGTTTTTGGGCTGCTTTTGGTTTTTTTAAGAAATAGTAAATAATGATGTTTGGTAAATCATTTTGCATGCTTATTGAAACTATTTGTACTTTTAAGAGGTGCTTTATTTTAAAAAGCTTATATAAGAGTGAGAATTCTAAACACCTATAATAGGGCTGATCTATATCATTTACGGATGGATAGATGGTTAGTTCCGGAGTTTCGACTATTCTATTTACAATGTGGATTACCTCACTCCTATAGAGTTGGTTCTGTTAGGATCCGTACAAATTATATATGCAACCAGTAGGGATCCTATCAGAACTATCCCTATAGGAGTGAGGTAATCCACACCATTGATAGGGTACCCTAATTCTCAAACTGACCGTCTATCCACTTGTGAATGGCATAGATCACCCCTTTTATAAGATTATTCTCATAGAATCCTTAGTTATAAACAATTTCTTATAAAGGATTAATTACAAGCCATACCTTGAGGTATCGAGTAATTTCACCAACAATCCTAGAGTTTGTGTATCTAGTCCAGGAACCTCGGAGTTGTACATGTATGACCCTGTTATAGTATTTTTCTCCAATAAAAATAATTAATGATATATATATTTTTTGCCGATCTCTTAGTTTGTACATTTTCCTCAAATTACTCTAAATTCTTATTTTGGTTAGACAAAAGGCCAGCTTGGTATTGCTATTTTAGGTTGCCTATGCTTTTAAAAAAAATAATGAATAATGGTGTTTAGTAAATTTATTTTACCTGTCTTTTAAAACTAGTGCTACTGCTTTTAGGGGGAATGTTTTTAGAAGAAACCTTAGAATGCTTTTTACAGAACTTTTGCGTTTTGTAGTTTTAATATCATATATACCATTTAGATTACATTATTATCTCATCTATCCTACATTATCTCGTCTATTTAGATAGCTTCAGTTATGACTATTTTTGTCATTTCACTTATAATGATCTTTAAATAACTTAAAATTTAATCAAATAACTTGCTACAGTTGAAAATAGTTGATGACATATAGTTACCAACAATCATTTTTAATGTCTTAGATAAGAATAAGGATTCTATCCCCTATGGAAAGGGATGATATATACCATTCATGAATGGTTAAAGGGCTAGTTTAGGAATTACGTCTCTTCTATTTATAGTATAGGTTACCCTACTCCTATAGAGGTGGTTCTAATAGGATCCATACAACTTATGTACGTAACCAGTATGAATCCTATCAGAACCATCTTTATATGAGTGAGATAATCCACACAATTGATAGAGTTCTCATTATTCTTAAACTAATACTCTATCCACTCGTGAATGATATATTAGGTGTTCTCATAAAATCCTTACTTATAAACAGCCTGTTACCAGGGATAATTACCATTCGATTTGATACCTTGAGGTATCGTGTAATTTCACCGGCGATCCTGAAGTCTTGCGTATCTACACGGGGTACCCTAGGATCATAATTATAATTACATGTATGGTCCTAGAGTTATCCATATAAATACAATCAATAGAAAAATACCTTAAGGACCCAAAATATGGGACCAAAGGAGGGGACATGTGAGATGCCCCATCTCTATTACATAATGAGCTGATATGACCAGCTCATTATGCAATAGAGATGACACACCTCACATGTCCTCTCCATTGGTCCCATATTTTGGGTCGTGACCAGCTCATTATGCAATAAAGAAAGGACAACTCACATGTCCCCTCCTTTGGTCCCATATTTTTTGTCCCAGTAATAACACACCAATCAATACCTTCAGGATTACTTTTATGGGTATACGTGATACCTTAAAGAACTGGCTCGTAACTAGTCATGTTATAAGCTTCTGGCCCGTAGGCCCTACACAGAGTGAATGAAGGTGAAAGTAGTCGGAAGTACATCTGGTGAGTTCCATCGCTTACCGCCAAAGAGGAAAGTAGTTGGTCTTCCCATATTTTTCCGCTCCTTTTCTTCGTCACCTTCTTCTTTCTCTCATCAGAAAAAAAAAGAATAAAAAGAAAAAGAGAAAAAAATGAAGAAATCCCCTGGCAATCTTTTGGATTCCGAGTTCTTGGTTCATCGCTTCTCTTTCCTCTCCCTTCTCGTCCTCAGCTCTCTTCCAGGTACCAAAAGATCCCTTCTTTTCCTCTTCTTCTATGTTTGACCTAGCCAATTTCTTCCCTTTTCGAGGTATTTCAGAAATTTGGTCGGCTACTGATTAATTTAGTGTATTGTTGGTATATTTGGGTAATTTTGGGGAATTGGAAACCAGGAAAGTTTTTTTTTTCTTTTTTCAGTTTTTATTGAAAGATTTCTCATAACAGGGGTAAGATTATGACGTTGATTACTGATTTAATTGAGAACCGGAGATAGCTTGTTGACCATTGGCTTTCTGTATGAGTTAATATGCAGCACGAATTTCGTAGAATCTTTGAAATGGTTGTTATGAATCGGAACTCCTACGGGCGAGCGAGAAAACAAGAAAAACAGAAAAAATCAATTGCAAAAGACAAAGATTTTTACATGGTTTGGCAATTTGCCTGCGTCCACGGCGGCACTAGGATTATTTATTATTTTTTCCTCATAAAGTTACTATTATAAGTGAGCGTGCCCATATATATAGGTAGAGACTAGGGCTACAGGCATGAAGAAGTACAGATTTATGTTTATCCATAGCATATAATTTTCGGATCCGTGAATGGGGGGTCAGCCTGCACAGTCTAATCAGACACTGCAAATCGAACAGTGGTTACCATGGTTCAAAATGGATATGGTGATGTTTCATTGTAATGTAGAAGAGTGCATGCTGCTTGGCTCCCTGGGGTTTTATGGTGCCTTAAAGATGAAATTAGTTCTTTAAGGCCATATGTATATGATTATCTTTCACTCTGGAGGGTTGTGCATCTCCTGTGTGCATAGTCGTAGATTTAGAGTTTAGGAATAACTTAGTGAGCTTTAGAAGTCTAGAACTTGGAAAGATTTGACTCGGGCACTTCAGTGTTAGTGTGTGATAGGAATCGCTTATTTACATATTTGGTTATAGAAGACCACCAGTTATGATCAATTAGGAATAAACTCAGGTTGCAAATTGTGTAAAAATTTATTGATGTTCATTACAATTGAAGATTGTCTACTGTTTTCATCTGACAATCTCGTTATTGTTATTGCTACTATCACTTTTGCAGGAATTTCGTCATCCAGGGTTGTTACTCTTGGTTCAATTGAAATCTTTAATACTCATGAATGGCTACCTACAAGACCAACTATATATTTTAAGTGCCAAGGAGGAAACAAGACGGTTCTACCTGATGTGAAGAAAACACACTTCTTATATGTTTTCAAAGGTGAAGAGTCATGGCAGGTTTGTTTTTCAATATGACACTATAATGAAAATTTGATTCAGTTTGGTGTATTTGAGGCACATTAGCAACTTGATTGTTACTTTTATTATTACTACTATTATCTTTGTGCAATGAAACTGAATAA
>NC_033798.1:8006770-8080831 GCF_001876935.1 Asparagus officinalis
AACAGAATGACAAACAATGCATTTCATAGTCTCTTCCTTGAATGTATTTCTTAATTTATAGCATATACTTCTTCTTTTTCTGTGATTTGGAAGACGGGAAAGGAACAAGAAAACAAAGACGGGAAATTCCTGGAACTAGAGATGTTATTCTCAGGGATGTTTATTTGTTCCCCTGTCAGACACCTTCCATGGTTGAATTCAAGAACTGTTCATGCTAAGGTGACATTAAAATATTATATATTTATTATGTCTGTGAGCCATCGCTCAAATCTATATGTGCTTATAAAATTGTTCATCTACGGAATAATATTAACTGTTGCAGTTGTGTTGGACATCTTAACTGCCACCATCTACTGTCAAATATGAACTCTCTATACGCTAAAGTAACATAAATTTAGTATATATTATCTGTCTGTGAGCTATTGCTCAAATTTGTATATGCATAAGAAAATTGTCAGCTAAGGTGAAATATTAACTATCCTAATTGTTCCTAATTGATAGTTATGACAAAGTAACTGTAGACAGTAGACAGCCATTTGAATTTGAATTACATAGTGAAATAGCATGTATAGTCTATCTGCTACTGAAATTGTAGGGTATTTTCAATATTAGTCCCTTAAATCTTTCTTATTTTGAATTAGTCCCTCAAATCATTGGAATTGCTATTAGGTCCCCCAAATCTTAAGTTATTTCCAGAATTATTCCCTCAAATCATTAAAATTGCTGTTAGGTTCCCAAATTCTCGTAAGTTGATTCAAATTAATCCCTCTAATTGCTACTTCTACTCTTCATTGGAGGGACTAATTTCAAAGTAACTTAAGAAATTGGGGACCTAATCAAGAATTCAGTGATTTGAGCGACTAATCAAAATAACTTAAGAATTAGGAAACTTTATTTCAATTTCAATTGTTTGAGGGGCTAGTTTTAGAATATGAAAGATTCAAGGGACTAATGTTCAAAAACTCCATAATTATAACGTTGTGAACTTAAGAAGATTATTCATCATTGCCGTGAAATAGTGTTGCATTGAGTTGTTCCTTTGTGGGTAAGCTCAATAAGTTAAATCAGCTTCTTCAAAAATTGCCTCCAGGGCTAATAAGTTCAAGTTAAAGACACGAATCATGGTTCTAATTAATTTCTTTTTTTACCAACTTGTCTATAAGAAAAACATAAATTTTGAGAATTTAACATGATCTGGCACTCTGTGTGTGTAAACATGAGCTTGCAAATGTCTCATTGTGTTTGTATCAGAGTTGAATGTTGCCACAATTTCAAAAATGGTAAGGGCTCATTTGTTTATCTCCTAGTAACTGCTACTTTGTTTACTATCAAAAGTATTTGAATCACAGGATTGCACTTTGCAAATTCTTCAAGATATATGCATTGTAATTTATAAGTTTGAGAGCTGGTTAGTCTTAGGCTGCTGCTGTTTTTATAAATGTTGAAGAAAAAAAAATAATGGTAAACACAGACCACCATGAGCTATTAATCTGTTAGGGGGTTGCGCACAAAAATACCATCAGCTATTTTTATTAGAGAAAGATACCACAAATTTCAAATCGCACGCAGAAAAATACTACAAACTAGCACAAACCTGTACATGGATCAAATACCATGAACTTTTAATTATACTTCACAAATTATACCATGAATTTACTAATAAACTCCCCAGTCTACAATGAACTTTACATTGCCATGGACTTTCAGGTATTATCATAAGACTACCGTGTAGCTTCTGATGCTAGGGAAACTTTTCTGTAGATATTTTCTGTAAAAAAAATAAAAAAATAGTTTACGGGAGTTTTGTACAAAACAACTATCAGTTCATGATAGTTTTGTGAAATTAACCTTTTTTAACTCACATATTGCAATTACCATCTATAGAAAAAAAAATTCGGCTGATTCATATTACTTGCAGCCGCTTACGGAGCTTCCAGATAAGAAGTGCCAACGATGTGGTTTGTATGAAGCAGACGTTATGAAACCTGACGATACATTTGATGAATGGGAGTTTTGTTCATCTGATTTTGTTGATGGAAGATACTTACGGTTTAAGGAGAAAGAGTTCAATGCTACATTTTTATGTCCTGATTGCACTGCTTCTGCTGGTTAGTTTGTCATTTATAAGTTAATTTCACAAAACCCCGTGAACTTTGTGGTGTTTTGGACAAACTCTCCTAAATGTTATAAAATCAGAGAAAAGTCCCCAACCCGCTTAAGTGTCATAACTGACGACAGTGAGTTTAAGTTATTACATATTTTTTTCAGTTTAAGTTTTTTGGGTTGTGGTACATAAATAGTAATGGTGGTAGTTTAGGCTTTGTTACCCTTCATGTTGATGCCATTTATAAAAATTTCCAATAGCTTAGAGGGAATTGTATAATTTCGAAAGTTTGGATGGGTTTTTTCTGATTTATAAAGCTTGACAGGGTTTTGTGCAGAACACCCTAAAGTTCAGAGGGGCTGTTTGAGATTTAACCATTTTAAATAGGATTACCATTTTGAAGTATATTGGAATTTCTTGTGAATTCAGGTTCAGATCAAACATTTGCCCCCACCAAAGAGCCCACGAGTCTAAATGTGATTACAATAGTGTTAATCTCGGTGCTGGCTTCTATGGTAGCGGCTTCTCTAGCTTATGTTGCCTACAAATACTGGCAGAAGAGGAAAAGGGAGCAAGATCAAGCGCGATTCTTAAAGCTTTTCGAAGAGGGTGATGATATTGAAGATGAACTGGGTCTTGAACATCTGTGATATAGAAACTTAGGTAAAGCATGTTTGTATAGATTATGTCCAATTTTTTTTTTTTTTTTTGAGTGTACAAATCCAGGTTACACGTAAAAAAGCTGTGTTTTGGAGTTCGATTTGGTTCCTAGCGTTATATTCAACGGGAAAGAGAGAGAGTTAAGCTGCATCGATCTCCTTTTTGTAATAGTCTACTTTATTTTAAGTGAAGTGTTCACAAATTTCTTTTTTAAACACTAGTATAATGCATGTGCATTGCACGTGGACATATTGATTTTTTTTCTTTTGAATTTTCATAATAAAATTTTATTTTATATAGCCAAAAAACATCAATTGGTTACGAATTTGCTCAAGACCAAAAAGATAGAATTTTTGTGAATATATATGGTAAATGTAAAATATAATTTATATTCTTTTAAAAAAATTACCCTTAATATTTAAACATGTATAGAAGATCAAGAATTAAAATGAACTCTAGTTTAGACATTGATTCATTACAACTCTTCCACATAATTAGTGAAATATCTACCAGTGTAAGTTCCTAATGAGTGGGATGAAGTATTCTATTCTCGAACTAAAAAATTCGATGCAACTGCGTTAGTTGCTAATTCCTTCACAGTTACACTCAACGTATAGACATTTTAAAATTACACAACTGAAATAAATAAAGGAGGAATAAGAAGAATTATGGAGAATATGTTTCATTACAACATCTCATCAAATTGATGTGAGTTTTGTAGTTCATCTCATTTTAGTTAATCTCATTTTAGTTAATGGTTCATCTTTTAATTTTTCCATATATATTCACAGAGAATCACAAATTCTATCTTTTAGGTTCAAAATTTGTCACTGATACCATAACCTTCGCGTATTGTATGTCCAACTTCATTCTAAATGATGACTCTTAGTCTCATGGGCTCGTCATCCTCTCTCATGATAAAGATCATTGTTAAGACCAATACGTAGTTCCATGAAGTATTCATCTTGACATGGCGAGAGATATTACTATTTTTCTAGGAAATTAATGATGACAAAAAAATTAAGAAAATGGTAACAAAGACATTAATAAGGTATCTAGAACATAGTATAAGGACATAAATGCCAATCTTTAATGTTTAAGTTAGGATATGTTATGACATCAATTAACCGAAGTGTTAATTCATTCTTGGAGTCGACACGTGTCCCATGTCAGCATTAATCAATCACACTAGTTCACCCTCACCACGAGCGACTCAGGTAGCCTGGACGCTCCACTCCTCCTGGGCTAGGCCGAGTCAAGACTAGCTCTCACTCGACCTCATTAATCGAGTCGACCACCCTCATTCACTCAGAGCTGAGTCGACATCTTGCGTGGCCGACTCAAGAGGCGAACTTGTCGACCTATTCTTCATGTTGAGCCCTCAAGACTTCACACTCGGCCCGCTATATCAGTCGCCAACTTGTGTAGCCGACTAAAAAGGCAGTGTTTGTCAGCCTTCAGCCAAACGACTAGAGAGGCGTTGTATCCTCGAATCCCCTGACGACAACCAATCACCATCACATTAAATGCATGGTTAAAAATCATCATTGCTCCAGCCCTAAAAGTCTTCATGACTCATCAAGCTACGTCAGCACAATTTGCGGGAAAACTTTGCAAAAAAAACTGAGAAATAAATTTGTATTAATCTCTCTAACTGACTTAGGAAAAGAATGAATACAATCTCTCAAAGTAATCTCTCTCTAACTGACTTATAAAAAGAAATTACAATTTTCTTATCGGTTCCTGATTTATAAAAGAGAGAAGAATCGACGAGGATCCTTCCCTTTGTTTAATACTGGATTCTTCTTGGTGGCAATGAGAGTTTGATTCTTGTATCCCGTTGACGATCCGAACACTTAGCTTCATGGAACTTTGTCTTCTCCTCTTGACTTAACGTCTGGGGAGAACTTGCAAAGCAAGTTTGGGAATTCTAAACGAGTTTAGAACTCTACGAGAGAGTTAATTTCAAAAAGGAATTTCAATCCTTTTTAACCGAAATAAGCCAATGGCTTTCCCCTCTAAGGCAATAGCCGATCTCAAAGGTATTCAACCAAAGATGGTTCAAAAAGCCAAGCCAAATGATCTCAAAAGCTCTAACCAAAAGCTCCAACCCAAGGTGATCCAAAAAAAAAAAATTGTATTCAGCTAAATTCTCAGCTATTTATAGAGTTTAAAGGGTGTAACTGATCCCTTAATTTGCTCCATAATGGGGGCTTAATCGCCCTATTAAGTGGGTAACCGTTCAAGTAATTTGAAATGGTCAAACGCGATGTCCGCGTTCTAGTTTCAATACGCGGGGGTGGACCCTTGCGTTTGGCTTTTGAAACGCGGGAGTAAGCCCCGCGTTTGGAGTTTGGAACGAGGGTGAGCTCTGCGTTTGGAGTTTGGAACGCGAGGGTGGACCCTCACGTTTGGCCTTGAAGAGATCGTCAATTGTAATCTCTTTTTTTCGAATTTTTTAAGGATTATCAGCTTGTAATCCTTATATTTGGCTTTTTGAAGTGTGAGAGTCGTTAATTTGTAACTCTCGTATGTTGTCATGAAAGTCGTTAGATTATAACTTTCATCGTCAGTGTTTTATGAGGATCAGCTATTTGTAGTAATTTTTTGATAGCTTACAAGTACAAGCAGCTGCTATTGCTTTGCACTAATTACTTGGATGACTCATGCCACTCGCAGTCGACACATGTCAGCAGTCTGCCAAGTCAGCTGTCTGCTTAGACTCGGCCACAGGTACATATTTACCCCTCTCGTCTGGGTATATGTAGGGGCTCATTGCCTACTAGTAAGGGGGACATGAGAGACCGGAGGAAGCCCCCAGGGGGCCATAGGTATGCAACTTCTACATACTTAGAACTATTTTCAGTTTATTGGTATCTTCTCCACTCAAGCTCAAATACTGACTTGATCATCGGAGGAACCACCGGAGAACACAACTCCGGTCCTCTAACGAGTGTTATTGTGTAGCTCTCTTATACAGACAAGGGACCAAACTTTAAAAGAGATGAGGAAACCCACATCACTCATATCTGTGGGGGCCACATGGGCCACACCCACGAGCGGGGAAACCGCGTGGGAGGCTAAGAGCCAGCGGAGGCTCGTGAAACCACGTGGGAGGCTAAGAGCAAGCGGGCACCGAATCCAGCAGATAAAAGAAGAGGCCCAATTTCGCATTTGCTTTAACCGCTAGGCTATAAATAGGAACACCCTAGGGTTTTGTGTGGCTGTGCAAAAAAGGGGGTAGCGTGCAAGAGCAGAGGGAGAAAAGTCGGCTGTGTGTTTTCTTGGGCTGCATGTAACAGGAGAAACAAAGGCTTTTTTAGCTATTTTGAGAGAGATTTTGAGAGAGGAATTGAGAGATTAGGTTGAGGCTTAATTTGTGAGATCTTGTGTGATTGTAAACCCATTTGTATTCTCTTTCTTTCTAATAGTAGATCTCCCCCCTCCTTGCCCCGTGGACGTAGGCAATTTGTCGAACCACGTTAAAATTGATTGTTCGTGCCGTGATTTGTAATAAAGAGTTTAGGTTCCCTCGACAGGTCAGTCCTAGAACTGATAAGAGAAAGAGCTGATATCCCACTTTGTTGAGATATTTTGTTTTTAGTTCTTGCTTTCTTTGTGAAACAGAGATTTAGTTAAGATCTACTCTCTTGTCGAGCACTAGAAGTGCTGCCGAAATTTTCACTGCGCACAACAATAGGTATCAGAGCTCGGGCTACGCTTGGGCAATTTGAAGGAGTAGATCGCTTTGGAAGCTCGACTAGGGTTTCAATTGGAGTTAAAGGTGGGATCTTTTTTTGTAAAGGCTTTATCTTTCTCAAGTTTGGATCTATTCTTCAATTTGTTCCGCATTGGTTGTTGGTGTGTTGAGCAATATAGACGGGAAAGAAGGTGTTGATGGTGATGCTTCTGGTGTGAAGACTATTTAAAGTTTGAATATCCACTTTACGAAGATAGATGTAGAGAAGTTTTATAACACGAACAACTTTGGATTTTGGCGATGCGAAGTTTTGGATGCGCTGAACGTGCAAAATTTGGAGGATACTTTGGAGTTGGATATCAAACCAGATGATATTGAAGAGAAGGTTTAGAAGAAGATGAATCGGACGGCATGTGGTTTTATTAGGTCTTGTTTAACACAAGATTTGAAGTATGATGTGATGAATATGGCTTCTGCAAAGAAGATTTAGGAGACCCTTGAGAGCAAGTATTTGACCAAGAGTATGGAAAATCGCTTGCATTTGAAGAGGAGACTTTATCGCTTCCAATTGAAGAAGGAAACCTCCATTAGTGATCACATGAATCACTACACGAAACTTCTTGCGGATTTAGCGAATGTGGATGTAATGATTGAAGATGAGGACAAGGCATTGTTGTCGTTGAGTTCCTTATCTGATGAGAAATATGAGACCTTTGTTCTTACCCTAATTAATGAGAAAGCATCCCTTTCGTATAATGAGGTCACCACTGCACTTGTGAACTATCAACTTCAAAAGAAGGATAAGGAAGCTTCAGTTGAGCATAGTGGAGGCATTGGTTGCAAGAGGGAAGAATCCAAACCGAAAGAATTGAAAGTCACAGTCTAGAGTAGGGCGTCCTACAGTTGGAAAAGATTAGTGTGCTTGGTGCAAGAAGACTGATCATTGGAAGAAAGATTGTCCAAAGTGTTTGGTGGAAAATTTGCAGTAAAAAGAATGAAAGAAATTTGATTTGTATTCTCTCGATCTTAATTACAATTTGGATTTTTGATTATAAAAGAGAGGAGAATTGATCTAAATTCTCCCCTTTGTTTAAGTCTGGGTTCTTCATGGCAACGATGAGATGCCTCACTCGAATGCTCGCGTCGAGTTTGCTTCTCGTTGATGATCCGAACGTCTTATTTCACTAGAACGGTATCTTCTCCTCATGATTTGACGCCGTGGAGGACTTGCGTGGCAAGTTTGAAACTCTGAACGAGTTGATAACTCAGAGTGAGTTTAAACTCTTGTAAAAGAGTTGATTAATCTTAACCGTAATTGGTTAGACAAGCTAAGCACGAAGATATCCCTAAGAATCTGTTGTCAAGAAGATGATCCGAAGAAGCCGATCTCTAGATCTCCAAAATTCTCAAATATCCAAAAGATTTCCCCCTCAAAAGCCAGCCAAGGATCTCTTCTTTGCTGTCGAGCCGAAGGATCCGAACTAAGTTGATTTCTTAGTTATTTATAGGGGATTAACAGGTGTAACTGCCTCCTTAATTCGCTCTTAAGTGGGGCTTATGGGATGTAACCCCTCCTTAAATCACTCCTGAGTGGGGTTGTGATCCCCTCAGATCGTGAGAAACGGTTTTGAAACCGTTCAGCTCGTGTTTGAACGAGTCAAACATAAAATCCACATGCTGGCATGAATTTTGAGTTCAAACGCAATGTCTGGAAGCTCGGACGCAGCGTCTGGAAGCTCGGACCCAGCATCTGGAAACTCGGACGCAGCGTCTGGAAGCTCGGACGCAGCGTCTGGAAGCTCATTTGCAGCAATTGGAAGCTGTGTTTGTAGCTATTTGGAAGCTGCGTTTGCAGCGATTTGGAAGCTGCGTTTGCATCAATTTGGAAGCTGCGTTGGCAGTAGTTTGGCAGCATTTAAGAGTTACGTTTGGCAGCGGATAGAAGCTGTGTTGGTAGCTTTCGAAGGTTGTGTTTGCGTCCGAACATGAGCTGCGTTGGCAGCTAGATCTGAGCAGCGTTTGGAGCTGAATGTGAGTTACGTTTGCACTACGTCAGCGGCTGTGAACGCGGTGTGTCTTGATGCTGGTATGCGGGGAGGACTTTCGCGTCTTAATTTGAAGAGACCGTCGATTTGTAGTCTCTTTCTGTCAAAGCGTTGCAAATATCGTCATTTTGTAATCTTTGCTTTAGATCTTTGACATGTGAGAGTCGTCAGATTGTAACTCCCGATATTGATTGTGAACGCTGTTAATTAGAGCTTTCATCAGTTATTGTGAAGATCGTCAGATTGTAACCTTCATCAATCTATATGAAAGTCTTTAAATTATAGCCTTCTGGAAGTCGTCAAACTGTAACTTCTATCATTGGTGTTTGATGGGGATCAGCTATCTGCATTGATTTTTAGACAGCCTACACAAAGCTTGACGAATGAATGAAGAATAAGCAGAAGAGAAAAGGGAAGCAACCATCATCAAAAGCAAACATCATTATATCGGATGGTAATATTTTTGATACTTTTATTTATTCGCTTTCTATCAGTCCTACAGGTAGCTATTAGGAGGAATCCGAATGGATGTTGGATAGTAGTGCGACCTATTATGTGTGCCCTAGAAGAGAATAATTCTCTAGTTTTGAAAAACTGGATAGTGGTGTGGTGTACATGGGAGACAACCGTGCATGTCAGATCCTTGGGATAGGAAGAATTTGCATCAAGATATTTGACAGGACTGTTAGAGAGTTATATGATATGAGATATATTCCTTCCTTGAGGAAAAACTTGATCTCAATTGGAGCTTTGGTTGGAGAGGGTCTGAAGGTTCGTGTTGAGGACATGGTTCTCGAGATCATGGAAGACTCTTTGATTGTGATGAAGGGCATCAGGAGGAATAACATGTAGTATTTAATTATAGATAGAGTGACAGATGGAAAGCTGGCGACTTCTGTTGATTCAACTAGACTACGACATTTGGGGCTTTGTCATTCCAGTATTGATTTGAAGATGAGTGCAACGACCTGCAATTTGAAATCCAGTGAACACTTTGATGTGAGCAAGAAGACCAATGTAAAGTTTGGCACCTCTATTCACCACACGGATGGTCTTTCAGATGGGGTTCACGTGGATGTTTGGGGTCCTTCCAAAGAGGCGTTGTTGGAAGGAAATAGATGTTTGGTTTTTTTTGTTGGTGGCTGTTCTAGGCGTGTTTGGGTTTGTAGGCTGTCTAAAAATCACAATAGATAGTTGATCCCCCATCAAACACCGATGATGGAAGTTACAATCTGACGACTTCCAGAAGGCTACAATTTAAGAACTTTCACGTAGAAGGCTACAATCTGACGACCTTCACGACAACTGATGAAAGCTCTAATTCAACAGCATTCACAATCAACATCGGGAGTTACAATCTGACGACTCTCATATTTTTAAAGAGCCAAGACGAAGGTTACAAGGTGACGATCTTTGCAACGCTCTAGCAAAAGAGACTACAAATTGACGGTCTCTTCATATTAAAACGCATATATCTCTCAAACCGTAAGGAATTTGGCAAAATGGACGAAGCGAACCGAAGCCTTTGGCTCGGTTCGGATGGATCCGCCTCGTCGAGATAGCCGATTTTCATATATAATTCGTCTAATTCCGACTTATGGTTTGAAAGTTATGACCTGTTCTTCGTAGCAGATTATGTTCTGAAGTCCGTCTGCAAGACCAGACTTCGTCAGAACATTGGACTTAGCTTGAAGCTCACCAAGCCCGCCTAAGGTTCGCCTCTCTGCATTACAGAGTCAAAACGCACAGGTGGAACCAGCGTTATAACCACAAAACGCAGAGGTCGTGGCTGCGTTCCAAACTCAAAACGCAGAGGTTGTGGACTTAAAACGCAGAGTTTAACTCTGCGTCCAACAACAAAAGTGCACAGCCTAACTCTGCGTCCCAGATCCAGAGACGCACAGTTAATGTAGAGTTCAACTCTGCGTCCCAAGTCCAGAGACGCACAGTTAATGCAAAACCTAACTCTGCGTCCAACAACAAAAACGCACAGTTCATCTATGCACAGTGCGACCCGTGCGTTTTCAGCCTAAAACATCCCAGAGTTCATCACGCTGCGCGGCCTGTGCGTTCAGCCACCAAAATAGGCCCAACTCTGCGTTTTTAGTCTAAAAACGCAGAGTTCGGGCCCTGAACGCTATTTTTCAGCATTTGACTCGTTCAAATCACGCAATGAACAGTTCCAGGAACTGTTTTTCCCCCACGATTTGAGGGATTTTCGCCCCATGTAGGCTGTCTAAAAATCACAATAGATAGCCTATCCTCCATTAAACACCGATGATGGAAGTTACAATCTGACGACTTCTAGAAGGCTACAATTTGAAGACTTTCACGTAGATCGCTGAAGGTTACAATCTGACGACTTTCACGACAACCAATGAGAGCTCTAGTTCAACAACATTCACATTCAACATCGGGAGTTACAATCTGACGACTCTCATATTCTCAAGGAGCCAAGACAAAGATTACAAGATAATGATCTTTGCAACGCTATGACAAAAGAGATTACTTTGTGATAATCTCTTCAAGACAAGACGCGAAGGTCCTCCCGCGTTACAACGTCAAAACGCGAGGGTCGAACCCATGTTACAACGTCAAAACGCGAGGGTCGAACCCACGTTACAACGTCAAAACGCGAGGGTCGATCCCGCGTTACAACATCAAAACGCGAGGGTCGAACCTACGTTACAACATTAAAACGCTGGGGTCAGACCCGCGTTTTTCAATGTCCAGCGAGTACCCAACTTCGCGTCTCAATTCTAAAATGCGGAGTTAGGATCCTGAACGCCCACGTGGGCATTTGACTCGTTCAAACACGAGCTGAACGGTTGCAGGAACCGTTTTCCCTCCACGATTTGAGGGATTTCCGCCCCACTATGGAGAGAATTAAGGGGGCGGTTACACCCCTTAATTCCCTATAAATATGGGCAAACTCAACTGAGTTAAAGGCTGACATTTTCGGATCTGAGAGTTGGCAGCAAGGTTGGATTTTTCTAGGCTTGGATCGGCCACTGGAGACAGGCTTTTGAGGAGATCGGCATCATCTTCCAACGAAGACCATCTTCAACTTCAGCAACAGGGAGCCTCTGTCCTTGGCTTATAACCAACTTTCGGTTCAAATCAACTCTTTTTCAAGAGTTAAAACTCGTTCAGAGTTATCAACTCATCAAGAGTTTCAAACTTGCCACGCAAGTTCTCCACAGCGTCGAATCGTGAGGAGAAGACATTGTTCCAGTGAAGCAAAACATCGGATCGTCAACGGAGAGCAAACTCGACGCAAGCATTCGAGGGAGGCACTCCATTTCCACCGTGAAGAACCCAGTTTTAAACAAAGGGGAGAACCAAATTTGTTCTCCTCTCTTTTGTAATCGAGTTGTAATCGGAATCAAAGAAATACAAGTCAATTTTCTTTTGTTCTTTTCATTGCAATTTTCCTACATACAAAAGATGGCGACTCCGCTGGGGAAAAGCTTCTCTGATGAAGAAGTGGTGGCGCAATCTGATGTTCATCTCACTGGAACAATCGTCGAAACTCTCGTGGTAGAGTTTGATCAAGCCAAGTTCGAGGAGGTTCCAGGAACTGTTTTTCCCCACGATTTGAGGGATTTTCGCCCCACTTAAGAGCGGATTAAGGGGGTAGTTACCATCCTTAATCCCCTATAAATACCAGAAACTCAATTGAGTTGAGGGAATCGAATTTTTCTCATCAACAAAGGGGGATTCGGTCAAAAGGCTGGCATATTTTGGATCTGGGACTTGGCAGCACCAGAGGAGATCCTTAGAGCATTTTCTGGAGCTCGGGAGATCTGCAACAAGAGCTTATTCATCCTTGGCTTATAACCGACTTGTGGTTCAAATCAACTCTTTTTCAAGAGTTCAAACTCGTCCAGAGTTATCAACTCGATCAGAGTTCAAAACTTGCTCTGCAAGTTCTTCTAAAACTCATTCTGAGTTATTAACTCCTTAAGAGTTATTTTTAAGACTTGCCACGCAAGTTCTCCACAGCGTCAAATCGTGAGGAGAAGACATCGTTCCAGTGAATCAAGACGTTCGGATCGTCAACGAGAAGCAAACTCGACGCGAGCATTCGAGGGAGGCATCTCATCGCCACCGTGAAGAACCCAGAATTAAACAAAGACTATCTCCCATGGGGGTTGCACTGTTCATACAGTCCCCTCTCTAAAGGAGAAGACTCGATTTCGGCACAACGCCAAAAAAGCCGATCCTCCAATCAACGCGAACTCCGCGTTTGTGAGCCTCAACATGAGCTCTGCATAAGCCAAGCTAAACGCAACCCTCAGGTGTGCGTTTCTCAGATAGAACACAACTTTCAGAGGCGCGTTCTAACATCAAAACGCAGACCTCAAAACTGCGTTGATTTGGCAGAACGCAACTCTCAGGAGTGTGTTTCAAAACCCAAACGCAACTCTCAGGAGTGCGTTCTAATATTTAAACGCAGAAATCAAACCTGTGTTGATCTGGTTGAACATGAGTGCGTCCCAGAACCAAAATGCAACTCTCCAGAGTGCGTTCCACAAACTGAACGCAACTCTCAAGAGTGCGTTTTAGAATCCGAACGCAGATCGCATGACTGCGTTTCATTAGCAAAACGCAGACTTTGATCTTGCGTTAATCAAGCTAAACACGACCCTCGTGTTCCTTCTTTGGAACACGATGTGATTCGTCGTGTTCAAAATGATCAACATGGATTTAAAATTCATATTTTCCAAAAATCAGTCCCATCCTTTAACGGGCAGGGGGTTCCATCTTTACCCTCACGCTCCGTGAGAGGTTCATCCCAAGTCTCTGACTGGCGGGAATTGCTGTCGATGTTCAACCAACCGACGAATGTCGTTTTGCTCAATAATCAACGACATCCTCACAGGAAGAAGACTTTAAAGGATGAATACCTTGGAGTCACTTCTAACATGGTTGGTAGAGGGAGATCATCAACCTTTAGTTCTGACGAGTCAGAGATAGATCATTCTCCAAGCGTCAGAGAAATCACTAACGAGTTTGAAGGAATCTACCAACGTACTCGGACTCGAACAGGAGCCATTTCCCCTGTCAACTATCGGAGTTTAGCCAGAGGAACTAATTCCGATGACGAACACTCAGCCATTACGGAGTCCCAATCATCAAGCTCTTTCGTTGGGCATGAGAGCTTCGCCCACATGGCAGAACATTCTGAAGATCTTTCAAAGAGGGTTGATGAGCAGGAGGCCATGCTCAAATCACAGCAGGAGGCCATCAATGAACTCATGGCTGGAATCTGAGAACGAGCAGAATCTTCAGTCTGCCAAAATGGAAGAATTGGAAGCCCGCCTCAAAGCCATTGCTAATAGAAGCGAGCTCCAAGATGAGGGAGTTATCAGACCCTATCCTGCCGAATGGGATGCAGCCCCTTATCCTCCAAAGTTCGAGGTCCTGACGCTACAAACTTTTGACGGCACGGGATCACCGAACCAACATATTTATCATTTTAAGTCACAGACTGGAAATGTAATATCAAACGATGCCATACTGGTTCGATTGTTCATTGGCACCCTCAAGGGAATTGCCTTTGAATGGTTCAGGAAACTGCCCGCAGGCTGTATCCAAAAGTGGGTGGATCTAGAGAGATTCTTCCTGTCAAGATTCTTTGAAGAGGATACAGAAGTCTCCATCCATACCCTTCTCGCTACTAAGCAGAAGAAGAGGGAATCAGTCAAAGCCTTCGTCAAAAGGTTTTGAAATATGGCTCTGCGTTGTCCGACAGGTATGACACAGTCTACCCTAGTACAAACCTGTCGACACAACTTGCAAACCGACTTCCTAGCTCGAATAGGAGTTGCAGAATGTCGTTCTTGGAGACAACTAATCTCTCAAGGCGAACAGGCTCAAAAGATTATTGCCAGGATCAAAGCTGAAGAACGAAGTAGGCAGGATCTGCCAGAGCAATCAGACCAAGCCCAATCTTCTCCTGAGCAACTGGACCAGGCTCACTCTTCCCAGTCAGAAGGGCCAAGCCCAATCTTCTCCTGAGCAACTGGACCAGGCTCACTCTTCCCAGTCAGAAGGGAAAGATACTACTGCCATTGAAGTCAATCCTCTTCAGTAGGATGGCGGGTCCAACAACTATCATGTTAACAGTTACCTCTGATAGTCAAACTCATCAGATAATGGCCTACCTGGTGATGTGACTCTATTCCGACTTCATGGATAGTACCACACTAGGTGATGTGCCTTGTATTCCCCTGCTAAGTCTTCATCAAGACTGGGGGTTGGTTACTTGGAATCCATTGGATTAAGAGTAACGAATCTTTCACATCGTCGAGTTAACATTACACTTCTGACGATCATCATCCCCACAGAGTATGCATTCAGTTTGCATCACTCCAAATTCTTGTCACGTTAACACTACACCTCTGACAAATTCACTTATCAATCCTCGTTAATAGGATGATAAGTCCCCAAAGTTGCTCCAATCGCAACACAAATTTTTGTCACGTTAACAATACACCTCTGACAAAACCCACTTATCAATCCTCGTCAATAGGATGATAAGTCCAGTATGCATTCAATTTGCATCACTCCTAATTTGTCACGTTAACAATACACCTCTGACAACCCACTTATCAATCCTCGTCAATAGGATGATAAGTCCCCAAAGTTGCTCCAATCGCAACACAAATCCTGTCACGTTAACACTACACCTCTGACAAAATCAACTTATCGACTCTCGTCAATAGAGCGATAAGTCCTCAAAATCACCCAATCGCAACACAAATCTTGTCACGTTAATATCACACCTCTGACAAAATCCACTTATCGACTCTCTTCAATGGAGCGATAGGTCCACAAACCCGTCAAGTTAACACCACACCTCTGACGACCAAATCAACTTATCGACTCTCTTCAATAGAGCGATAGGTCCATAAAATACTGTTACGTTAACAATACACCTCTAACAGTCAAACCCCCCAGTGAACTTGTTAATTCTTTTTTAACAAGAATAGCAAGTTTTCATTATAAAATCCCCAGCAGATTAAAGATTTTCTAGAATTATCCTAGTGATAATAAAGAAAATTTTTAAATTTCACTTTAGGTGAGAATTCATGCCAAGTTAATACTATACCTCTGGCACTTCCAACTTTCTTTCGGTGTTTCAAGCCACACAGGAAGAAACGACACCAAAAAATCCATGGCTTACACGCATGGGGAATTTTATCCTGAATCCTAAGTAAGGATAAGTCTGCATCTAACACATGCTGCCGGGTAGCCTATTCCCGTAATAATAGCAAAGCCTACGTATTCAATATCGTAGCAGGTCGTTATTAATAACGCCAAAATCCATGCCTTACACGCATGGGGAATTTTATCCTGAATCCTAAGTAGGGATAAGTCAATGTCTAACACATGCTGCCGGGTAGCCTATTCCCCACGAAAATGCCAAGCCTACGTATTCAATATCGTAGCAGGTCGTTATTAATAACGCCAAAATCCATACCTTACACGCATGGGGAATTTTAACCTGAATCCTAAGTAAGGATAAGTCAATGTCTAACACACGTTGCCGGTTAGTCTTTTACCGTGAAAAGGACATCAAAATCCATGCCTCACACACATGGGGGACTTTATCTCGAGCCCTAAATAGAGATAAGTCTACGCCTAACACGCGTTGCCGGTTAGTCTTTTACCGTGAAAAGGACATCAAAATCCATGCCTCACACACATGGGGGACTTTATCTCGATCCCTAATTAGAGATAAGCAGTCTAGAAACGCAGAGTTAATCTCTAAAACAGCACAACTGTGCGTTTTCAGCCTTTAAACAGGCTCAACTCTGCGTTTTCAGTCTAGAAACGCAGAGTTAATCTCTAAAACAGCACAACTGTGCGTTTTCAGCCTTTAAACAGGCTCAACTCTGCGTTTTCAGTCTAGAAACGCAGAGTTAATCTCTAAAACAGCACAACTGTGCGTTTTCAGCCTTTAAACAGGCTCAACTCTGCGTTTTCAGTCTAGAAACGCAGAGTTAATCTCTAAAACAGCACAACTGTGCGTTTTCAGCCTTTAAACAGGCTCAACTCTGCGTTTTCAGTCTAGAAACGCAGAGTTAATCTCTAAAACAGCACAACTGTGCGTTTTCAGCCTTTAAACAGGCTCAACTCTGCGTTTTCAGTCTAGAAACGCAGAGTTAATCTCTAAAACAGCACAACTGTGCGTTTTCAGCCTTTAAACAGGCTCAACTCTGCGTTTTCAGTCTAGAAACGCAGAGTTAATCTCTAAAACAGCACAACTGTGCGTTTTCAGCCTTTAAACAGGCTCAACTCTGCGTTTTCAGTCTAGAAACGCAGAGTTAATCTCTAAAACAGCACAACTGTGCGTTTTCAGCCTTTAAACAGGCTCAACTCTGCGTTTTCAGTCTAGAAACGCAGAGTTAATCTCTAAAACAGCACAACTGTGCGTTTTCAGCCTTTAAACAGGCTCAACTCTGCGTTTTCAGTCTAGAAACGCAGAGTTAATCTCTAAAACAGCACAACTGTGCGTTTTCAGCCTTTAAACAGGCTCAACTCTGCGTTTTCAGTCTAGAAACGCAGAGTTAATCTCTAAAACAGCACAACTGTGCGTTTTCAGCCTTTAAACAGGCTCAACTCTGCGTTTTCAGTCTAGAAACGCAGAGTTAATCTCTAAAACAGCACAACTGTGCGTTTTCAGCCTTTAAACAGGCTCAACTCTGCGTTTTCAGTCTAGAAACGCAGAGTTAATCTCTAAAACAGCACAACTGTGCGTTTTCAGCCTTTAAACAGGCTCAACTCTGCGTTTTCAGTCTAGAAACGCAGAGTTAATCTCTAAAACAGCACAACTGTGCGTTTTCAGCCTTTAAACAGGCTCAACTCTGCGTTTTCAGTCTAGAAACGCAGAGTTAATCTCTAAAACAGCACAACTGTGCGTTTTCAGCCTTTAAACAGGCTCAACTCTGCGTTTTCAGTCTAGAAACGCAGAGTTAATCTCTAAAACAGCACAAACTGTGCGTTTTCAGCCTAGAACAGGCTCAACTCTGCGTTTTCAACATCAAAACGCAGAGTTAATATCTATGCACAGTGCGACCTGTGCGTTTTCAGCCTAAAACATCCCAACTCTGCGTCTCAGAGTTCATCATGATGCGCGGCCTGTGCGTTCAGCCACCAAAATAGGCCCAACTCTGCGTTTTTAGTCTAAAAACGCAGAGTTCGGGCCCTGAACGCTATTTTTCAGCGTTTGACTCGTTCAAAGCACGCAATGAACAGTTCCAGGAACTGTTTTTCCCCACGATTTGAGGGATTTTCGCCCCACTTAAGAGCGGATTAAGGGGGTAGTTACCACCCTTAATCCCCTATAAATACCAGAAACTCAATTGAGTTGAGGGAATCGAATTTTTCTCATCAACAAAGGGAGATTCGGTCAAAAGGCTGGCATATTTTAGATCTGGGACTTGGCAGCACCAGAGGAGATCCTTAGAGCATTTTCTGGAGCTCGGGAGATCTGCAACAAGAGCTTATTCATCCTTGGCTTATAACCGACTTGCGGTTCAAATCAACTCTTTTTCAAGAGTTCAAACTCGTCCAAAGTTATCAACTCGATCAGAGTTCAAAACTTGCTCTGCAAGTTCTTCTAAAACTCGTTCAGAGTTATCAACTCGTTAAGAGTTATTTTCAAACTTGCTTTGCAAGTTCTCCACAACGTTAAATCGTGAGGAGAAGACCACGTTCCAGTGAATCAAGACGTTCGGATCGTCAACGAGAAGCAAACTCGACGCGAGCATTCGAGGGAGGCATCTCATCGCCACCGTGAAGAACCCAGAATTAAATAAAGGGGAGAATCAAATTCATTCTCCTCTCTTTTGTAATAGGAATCCAAATTGTAATTGATTTTGAGAGGAATACAAGTCAAATTTTCTTTCATTGTCTTTTTACTACAAATTTCCAACAAACAGGGTTACAACCAAATCCCCTTTGGATAAAGTCCTAGTAGTCTCTAATAGATTGAAGAAGTGTGAGATTGGCAGAAAGGTGAAGGTACTTCATTCAGATTTTGGTGGTGTTTTCTTCGAAAGTTACCTTTATTATTGATTTCATTATAATTTTAGTCGTTTACAATGAATTCAAATAACAAAAGTAAAAAAAATTACAACTCTCTTGAAAATAAACACAAGATTCGTTTATCGTCTCTTGCTTGCGTGGGTTCTTAGCCGGTGACGGGGATGTCAATATCCGTGGACCACCAGACGATCAGATCAGATCCGAAGCTTGGTCGATTCACGAAGGAATCAATAAGTCGAAGCACTTATCTCGGCAATAGCGAAATAATTGCTCTTATTAAAATCACCACGACAGGGTAATTTTAAGGGACGAACACGGGAACTGCAGATCTAACGAACTCTTCTTTCCTGCACTAAAGAACTCGATCAATCTCCTCCTCTGTTCTAAAATTCGTGCACCTTCAGTCTTCAGTCCGACAGGGCTTCGCCAACGCTCGAGAATTCCAGATCCAAAAAATGAAGGCCCTATGGCTGTATTTATAGGCTTCAGGACCTCTGTTTTTGGAAAGAACGGTTGATTCCCTCTTATCTTCAGTTGAAATCACTTAAACCAAATTATTAGACTAGTTGGAACAAATCCAGATGGTTAATGATCGAAAAACAGCTCTAAACTATCAAAAATAGCTTTTCGGGTCCGCGGATACCCGTGGGTGTCTCGGCCATGCTTTGGCCGAGACACCAAATTTAACGATTGAAACAGCTCTAAACTGCCAAAAATAACTTTTCGGGTCTGCGGATACCCGTGGGTGTCTCGGCCATGCTTTGGCCGAGACACCATTTGGTGTCTCGGCCAAGCATTGGTCGAGACACCATTTGGTGTCTTGGTCAAACTTTAGCCTGGACCTGGTTTTGCGGTTCTACTTGTTTCCACCGTATCTTCATCATCTGAACTCGGAATTACGTGGTTCAAGATACATTGGAAAGCTAATGAGGAGATCTATAAGCTCCCATGGTTGAATCACATGTGGGATAAATAGGATATGAGGGGAGCTTTGCCTTTCGTAAGCGACGCAGGGCTCCCGATCAGCTCGTGTTTCCATTATTCTGTTGTTCCGTTGCTTTGTATGGTCCGTCGACTCACTCCGTGCGTTTGTCATTGTCAAATGAGTTTCTGTGACTCGAATAGTAACATTCATCATCTTCTCTCTGTCTCGAGCTGCGTGCGGGGACCTATAGGTAATTTTTAACGCCTACAGATACCCCCTCCAAAGTGTTTTAGTCTCGTTTCTTTTATAGATAAGCCTGAAATACTTTGGATATGATTGGTCCAACCTTCAGTCAGTGTAAAAGGACCTGTAGTTAGCTTTGATTCTTGACTCCTTTGATTTTCGATTTATTCGATGTTTTGACGGATAGCTGAAGTTCTCCTGGCGCTGCGTTTATCGTCTGGCCATCATCGAAATCTTGAATCAAAACCGGTGAGTTGATTTTGGCTCGTATCATTGAATTGACTTTGAACTGACTATCTCCATCACGATATATTGACTCGTATTGACTTTTATTATAACGCGTTGACTGACATTAACATAGGGTTACGCATTAACCTAGGGTTTCGGATCGTCCAATGTTGACTTTTTCATAGTAGCGTGTCGACTGACGTTGACCTAGGGTTACGCATTGACCAGCGTTGACCTAGGGTTTTGGATCACCCGACATTGACTTTTTCATCACGACGCGTTGACTGGCATTGACCTAGGGTTACGTGTTGACCGACGTTAACCTAGGGTTTCGGATCGCCCGACGTTGACTTCTCATCACAACGTGTTGACTGGTGTTGACCTAGGGTTACACATTGACCAATGTTAACCTAGGATTTCGGACCGCTTGGTGTTGACTTTTTTATTGCAACGTGTTGACTGGCGTTGACCTAGGGTTATGCGTTGACCGACGTTAACCTAGGGTTTCGGATCGCCCGACGTTAACTTTTTATCATAACGCGTTGACTGGCATTGACTAGGGTTACGCGTTGACTGACGTTAACCTAGAGTTTTAGATCGCGCGACGTTGACTGGCATTAACCTAGGGTTACTCGTTGACCGGCTTTGACCTAGGGTTACTCGTTGACCGGCATTGGCCTAGGGTTACGTGTTGACCGGCGTTAACCTAGGGTTTCAGTTCTCCCGACGTTATCTAGATTTCAGATCCACATCATAGCGGATCCTGTCCATTGGCTCCAAAGCCTTGGCCAGTTGACGCGCAAGGCGTTGGCGGCGTCTTTGACGTGTTCTCTTTGACAGAGTTGGCACGTCTTCACTAGATAAGCTTTTGCTAGAGGGGAGGCCGAGATCTATAACTTCGACCTCGTTGGACACTAGAGGGGCATCGCGAGGTGTAAGTGCAGCGACGACGAGAGGATCTTGGATCTTCGAGCCTGAAGTCCAGCGAGTTTTCCCATAAGAGGAGGCCTTCCTGCGCTTGGGAAAAGAGGCAGATCTGGAAGAGGAGGAAGAGAGATACTCTTCAAAATTTTGCTGGTCGAATTCATATTCGACCTCTTCGTTCACCCGGATCTTGATTGTCAGTTGCGTCACGACAGCCTCAACAGCGAGGCTGTTGGCTCCCACTGTGGTCGCCAGCTTGTTTTCTTCGAAAGTTGTCTTCATTATTAATTTTATTATAACTTTAGTCGTTTACAACGAATTCAAATAACAAAAGTAAAAAAATTATTAACTCTCTTGAAAATAAACACAAGATTCATTTATCGTCTCTTACTTGCGTGGTTCTTGGCCGGTGACGGGGACGTCAATATCCGTGGACCACCAGACGATCAGATCAGATCCGAAGCTTCATCGATTCGCGAAGGAATCAAAAAGCCGAAGCACTTATCTTGGCAACAGCGAGATAATTGCTCTTCTTAAAATCACCGCAACGGGGTAATTTTAAGGGACAGACACGGGAACTGCAGATCTAATGAACTCTTCTTTCTTGCACTGAAGAACTCGATCAATCTCCTCCTCTGTTCTGAAATTCGTGCACCTTCAGTCTTCAGTCCGACAGGGCTTCGCCAACGCTCGAGAATTCCAGATCTAAAAAAATGAAGGCCCTGGGGCTGTATTTATAGGCTTCAGGACCTTTGTTTTTGGATAAGAATAGTTGATTCCCTCTTATCTTTAATTAAAACCATTTAACCATATTATCAGACCATTTGGAATAAATTCAGATGATTAACAATCGAAAAATAGCTCTAAACTGGCAAAACTAGCTTTTCAGGTCTGCGGACACCCGTGGGTGTCTCAGCCATGCTTTGGCCGAGACACCATTTAGTGTCTTGGCCAAGCATTGGCCGAGACACCATGTGGTGTCTCGGCCATGCCTTGGCTGAGACACCATGTGGTGTCTCGGCCAAGCATTGGCCGAGACACCATTTGGTGTCTTGGCCAAACTTTGGCCTGGACCTGGTTTTGCGGTTCTACTTGTTTCCAACGTATCTTCATCGTCCGAACTCAGAATTACGTGATTCAAGATGCGTTAGAAAGATAATGAGGAGATCTATAAGTTTCCATGGTTAAATCATATATGAAATAAATGGGATACGAGGGGCGCTTCACCTTTCGTAAGCGACGCAGGGCTCCCGATCAGCTCGTGTTTCCGTTATACTGTTGTTTCGTTGCTTTGTATGGTCCGTCGACTCACTCCGTGCGTTTGTTATTGTCAAATGAGTTTCTATGACTCAAATAGTGATGTTTATCATCTTCTCTCTGTCTTGATCTGCGTGCGGGGATCTATAGGTAATTTTTGACGTCTACAGGTGGGAGGTACAAGATGGACCTATTTTTGTTTTGGAGCCGAGCTCACGGAATTTCGATACACTTCGTTAGAAAGGAAATCTTGGGGCAACTAAATAGGGTGGCAAATTTTAAGAACCGTGCCTTGCTGGAGGAGGATCAGTATTTGTTGTCAAGCAATGGTCTGCAGAAGAGTTTCTGGACTGAGGCTTCGACATATTTAGGTCATCCTATTAAAGAGTTATCAACTGCTGTGATTGGAGGTAAAACTCAATTGGATATTTGGTCTGGTAATGTCACATTGGATGAGGCTTCGATGAGGGAGCCTATTGACTCTCAGCAGGTGGAGAGTTTTGGACAAATCATAGATGTATCACAGCAGATAGAGAGTGATGCTACTTTACATTGAATATAGATTACTCCACATACTCCAGATCATTCTGTATTGTTTGGGATTCTAGCTGAGGTGACACAGTTTGGGGATCAATTGGTTTTGGATACAGATGATGAGTTGTTTTTGGATTTGCGTGCAACTGGTGGATATGACTTGGATATGGCCATTGGTTCACCTCAGATGGAGATGTTTGATATGTTTCAGTTTGGGGTCTTTAGGAGAGCTATCAGTTACAGATCTGTTGGTGATGTTGGTGAAGATTTACAAACTTTTCTGTTTGATTGAGGGCCTTTGGAGACAATTTTGGTGAACTACGTGAAGGTTTGATTCCTTAGGCCAAAGGATACGTAGGCAGTCATTTATGATGCAGCCGATTTGGTGAGTTGATACCGATATGTGGAGAGTGTTCGCATTCTCATTTGGGTTCTCGACTTGTTGTGGACTGAGTCCATTGTCATGAATTATTTTACTTCGTACTGAACGTAACAAGTAAGACATTTGGTTTGGTTGGTGTTGGCTCAGATTTAGGAAAACTTCGCCGAGGTGGAGAATTGTGGGGGCCACATGGGCCACACCCACGAGCGGGGAAACCGCGTGGGAGGCTAAGAACCAACGGAGGCTTGTGAAACCGTGTGGGAGGCTAAGAGCAAGCGAGCGCCAAATCCAGCGGACAAAAGAAGAGGCCTAGTTTCGCATTTACTTTAACCACTAGGCTATAAATAGGAACGCCCTAGGGTTACGTGTGGTTGTGCAAAAAAGGGGGTGGCGTGCAAGAGCAGGGGGAGAAAAGTCGGTTGTGTGTTTTCTTAGGCTACATGCAACAGGAGAAACAGAGGCTTTTTTTAGCTGTTTTGAGAGAGATTTTGAGAGAGGAATTGAGAGATTAGATTGAGGGTTTATTTGTGAGATCTTGTGTGATTGTAAACTCATTTGTATTCTCTTTCTTTCTAATAGTAGATCTCTCCCCTCCTTGTCCCGTGAACGTAGACAATTTGTTGAACCATGTTAAAATTAATTGTTCGTGCCGTAATTTGTAATAAAGAGTTTAGGTTCCCTCGACAGGTCAATCCTAGAACTAATAAGAGGAAGAGCTGATATCCCACTTTGTTGAGATATTTTTCTTTCGGTTCTTGTTTTCTTTGTGAAACACAAATTTAGTTGAGATTTACTCTCTTGTTGAGCACCAGAGGTGCTGCCAAAATTTTCGTTGCGCACAACAATATCCACATTAAGCTTCCTTGCTAAACTTGGGATTACCCACTAATCTCACTGTTGGATCTTAGGACATCAATAGGATACTAAAATGGATAGCAATAAAGTCTGCAAAATTTTAAGTATATACAAAATTGTCAAGTCCTATCAGGCAAGTTATCAGGCAAAACGTTACACGTGTTCTTTGGTAGATATATTATTATAACACAAAATATTAATATTGTCGTGAATAAATATGATATATAATTTTGTAGATTGAAATAGCCCAATTACAAGTTTTTATCAAAATATACGCATATAAAAGGGGTATTTTGAGACTTTTTTGCATCATCGCTAAACTTGTCTGATAACTTTTACAAAACATTGATTTTTCATATTATACTATTGTAACACAAAATATTAATATTGTCGTGAATAAATATGATAGATAATTTTGTAGATTGAAATAGACTAGTTATTGTTGAATAGCAGGTTCCTAATATGTTTCCTAATTTGTTTTGCTAACAGGTTATTGGGATTCCTAATCTATTTTGGTAACATGATTCCAAATCTGTTTTGGTAACAGGTTATTAGGATTCCTAATCTGTTTTGTTTTTTGTTTTAGAATTTCTAGTAGGTTAATAATTTTAGGATTTATATATATATGGAACAATTGGAAGAGAGAATTGAGAAGAAAATTAGGGATATTTGGAGCACAGAAAAGATGTGTTTTCTGAGCTATTGGTTAGGGTTTTGTTTGGAGAGAATTAGAGATTTGTTGGTGAGATTAATTGGTGAGTTTGAGTGATTTGTAATCTTAGTTTGTACTCTTCTTCTCTATTAGTAAAAAACCCTATCCCCTTCTTGCCCCGTGGAGGTAGACAACTTACCAAACCACGTTAAAATTGGTTGTTTGTGTTTGTGGCATTGATTTGGTTCGTTTGGCCTTCTCTCGACGTTCGTTTGATTTGATTTCTCGTAGCACATTGGTTTGGTTGTTTGGCTTCCGTAATGCTCAACAAGTGGTATCAGAGCTCGGGCTACGCTTGGGCTATTAGGAGGAGTAGGTCGTTTTGGAGGCTCGCCTAGGGCTTCGTTTGGTGATAAAGGTAGGATCTTTTGGTAAAGACTCTATCTTTTTTAGTTTTGGATCTATTCTTCATTTGTTCTGTATTTGTTTTGGTACTTTGAGAAAAATGGTCGGGAAAGAAGGAGTTGTGGAGGGTACTTCCGGTGTGAAGACCATCCAAAGTTTGAATATCCACTATGAAGATAGACGTGGAGAAGTTTAATGGAACAAATAATTTTGATCTTTGGAGATGTGAAGTCTTGAATGCACTTAATGCGCAAAATTTGGAAGATACTTTGGAGTTAGACGGGAAACTGGACGACATTGAGAAGAATGTTTAGAAAAAGATGAATAGAACGGCGTGTGGTGTGATTAGATCTTATTTGACCTAAGATTTAAAATATGATATGATCAATGAGACTTCGGCTAAGAAGATTTGGGAGATCATAGAGGGCAAGTATTTGACAAAGAGTGTAGAAAACCGCTTGCATTTGAAAATGAGTTTTTATCACTTCCAATTGAAGAAGGAGACCTCTATTGGTGATCACATGAACCACTACACGAAGCTTCTTACAGATTTGTCGAATGTAGATGTGATGATTGAAATGAGGACAAGGTGGTGTTGTTGTTGAGTTCCTTACCTGGCGAAGAATATGAGACATTCGTTCTTACTCTTATTAATGGGAATGCATCTCTTTCTTATAGTGAGGTCACCGCTGCACTTGTGAATTATTAGCTTCGAAAGAAGGATAAGGAGACTTCAGTTAGTCGGTAGCAGGGGCATTGGTCGTAAGAGAAAAGAATCCAAACTGTGATAGGAGGTCGCAGTCTAGAGGGGCACATCTTGGAGTTCATAGGAATCAGTGTGCCTTTTGTAAAGAGGATGAACATTGGAAAGCCGAATGCCCAAAGTTGGTTGATCGAGCCGGGAAGAATAAGGAGAAAGATATTCAAGCTTCAGAGATGAATGTTGTCAAGGCTAGTGACAATAATTCAAATTCGGATTCTTCGGGCTACTCGTTATCTGTACTACCATTAGTTTGTGTTGCCGACTCTACAGAGTGGATGTTAGATTCGGGTGCTTCTTATCATATTTTCCCTAGGAGGGATTGGTTATCCAGCTTTCAGGAGTTGGAAAGAGGGGAGGTCATGCTCATGGGTAATGATCATGAATGTCTTATTGGTAGTATCGATACCGTTCAGATTAGGATGAGTGATGAAGTGATTCGGGAGTTGGTTGGAGTGAGGTTCGTTCCTCAGTTGAAGAAGAACATCATTTCACTTGGAATTTTGGAGGCAGCAGGCTATAGGGTAATCTTGATCGATTCACGTTTGAAGGTCACATTGGGATCCATGATTGTGATAAAGGGCGTTAGGAGGAATAATTTGTATTATTTTATTAGGAGCATGGTGTTTGATAGAGAGCTGACGACTTCTTTGGGTTTGGCTAGACTGTGGCATTTGTTGAGGCTGGGTTATTTGATTGGTTATGCTGTGCATGGTTTGTTGAGGAGTGCTTTGACCTGCAGATTGAAGTCCTTTGAGCATATTGGTATAAGCAAGAAGGCCAAGGTGGAGTTTGGCACTTTTATCCATTGATCGAGGGGTCTTTTAGGTGGTGTTGAGTCAGGCATTTTGGGGCCTTCCAAGGAGGCATCATTGGGAGATAATCGGTATTTGGTTTCTGCAGTTAGGGATTGTTTTAGGCATTGGTGGGTTATAACCAGATCCTGTTGGTGTGAAGTCCTAGAAATCAACAATAATTGGAAGAAGTGTATTGGTAGAAAGGTAACCAGACGTTCTAGCTTTGGTAGGGGTTCTTTCTTGCATTTGTGCCGAGCTCATGGCAGTTTGAGATACTTTATTGATGTGGAGACATTGGGGCGACGAGATGAGATGACAGTTTTGATGGGTTGTTCCTTACTAGAGGGGGATCGGTGTTGGTTGTCGAGCATTGGTTTGGTTTTGGAGCTTCAACATATTTGGGTCATCTTGGTCATATGTTGCCGACTGCTGCGTGTGGAGATTTTGGATCTGGTGGAGCTGCTTCAGATTTTAGGTTGTCGGATATTTGGTTGCCTAATATTTGGTCACATCGAGGATGTGAGATTTGATCTGATTGCACGTTTTGGATTCAGAGGTTTGTTTGATTATCAGTTAGGAGCTTCTGATTTTGTTCTGAGCAGATATATCACATTTGTCTCTCGGCAGGTGAAGAGTATTGATCAGATCATTGGGATATCGCAGCGGGTGGAGGGTGATGCTACTTCATATTAGGAGGAAATTACTCCGCATTTTCCAGATCATACTATATCGTTTGGGATTCTAGCTGAGGTGACACAGTTTGGAGATCATTTGGATTTGGATGCAGATGATGAGTTGGTTTTGGATTCAAGTACAACTGGTGGACATGTTTTGGATATGACCATTGGTTCACCTCAAGTGGAGGTGTTTGATTTAGTTTGAGGCATTTGAGAGCGCTATCAGTTGCAGATCCGTTGGTGATATTGGTGAAGAGTTGCAAACTTTTCTATTTGATTGAGGGCCTTTGGAGGCCGTTTGGGTGAACTACGTGAAGGCTTGATTCCTTAGGAAGAGGATACGTAGGCAGTCATTTATGATGCAGCCGGTTTGGTGAGTTGATACCGACATTTGGAGTTTGTTCGCATTCTCGTTTGGGTTCTCGACTTATTATGAATTGAGTCCGTTATCATGGATTTGTTCTATTTCATACTGGACACAACAAGTGAGACGTTTGGTTGGTATTGGTGTCGGCTCAGTTTAGGGAAAATTTCGCTGAGGTGAAGAATTGTTGGATAGCAGGTTCCTAATATGTTTCCTAATTTATTTTGGTAACGGGTTATTGGGATTCCTAATCTGTTTTGGTAACATGATTCCAAATCTGTTTTGGTAACAGGTTATTAGGATTTCTAATATGTTTTGTTTTTTATTTTAGAATTCCTAGTATGTTTATGATTTTAGGATTTTTATATATATATGGAACAAGTGGAAGAGAGAATTGAGAAGAAAATTGAGGATATTTGGAGCACAGAAAAGAGGTATTTTCTGAGGTATTGATTAGGGTTTTGTTTGGAGAGAATTAGAGATTTGTTGGTGAGTTTGAGTGATTTGTAATCTCAGTTTATAATCTTTTTTTCTATTAGTGAAAAACCATATCCCCTTCTTGCCCCGTGGACGTAGGCAACTTGCCGAACCACGTTAAAATTGGTTGTTTGTTTTTGTGGCATTGATTTGGTTCGTTTGTTCTTCTCTCAATGTTCGTTTGATTTGATTTCTCGTAGCACGTTGGTTTAGTTGTTTGGATTCCGCAGCGCTCAACACCACATTCTTGGTTAAAAGATAAATCTCACAATTAGTTGTGAGAGGGAGACAATTAACTTCTTTTTTGATAAAAGAGGGAGACCATTTTGTTGGAGTTGTAACTTAAAACTTGGGTTTGTAGAGGAAAAGAGGAAAAGTTTAGTCCCACATAGGAAATGGAATAGGAAGGAAGGGTCTTTATAAGCCTTCCCTTTCTCTCCTATGCCTAGAAAAAAATAAAAGGTTATGCTACACAGCACACACACACGCGCCGGCCGGGCCGGGCTCGGGTTCGGGTCGGGTCGGGTGGCGCGCGCCCACGACCCGCGGACACGAATGCAGCTCCGGAGTGAGGGGCTCTTGATCCGCTACATTTTTATTTTTTGCAAATTAAAACAATTAAAACGTGTTCAATGTGGATCTTATTTACAAAACGGAAAATTGATTTGAAACGGTAATATTTAAACCAGAATCAAAACGGAAACAAAATTTTTATGAGAATTAAATCGGTAATTAAAATGAAAACGAATTTTTATTAAATCGGTAATTAAAACGGAATCGAGTTTTTATGAGAATTAAATCGGCGAGATTTGTAACGGCTGTTTTTTCCCCTATAAAAACCAACACCTGCAGAGGGCTAAAGACATAGAATTACAAACGAGCTTCTCTTCTCTTCTTCTCTTCAAAATATTTGCTATTATATTCTGTTGGTTCCTTGAAAGTCTAGAAGAGTTCGCAAAGCCTTCTTGAAGCTCGTGCCGACGAGAAGGAGGTCGCCTGATCGAGGGTCGTTGTATCTCCAGGAACTTTTGCCACGTAGCCCTGTACGAGAGGGGGCAATTAGATTCTTGGGACAGTGCTTGCACGCCTCGACCATCAGGCCGTATTTCTAACTCTACTTATTTTTCATTTGATATATTTCTTATATCTGTGTTATAATAGTGATTATCTGTTAATTATTAAATTGTTTAAACTGATTTTCGTTATTGTCTAAACAGCTTACATTCCTAACAATCCAAGAATCTAATTTTGCTGTTTAGAATAGTATCATGATTAGCATTCTGCTTTTTATGTTAATGTTGTATGCAATTCTTAAAAACGAAATATTACACTGCATGATAATTCTGTTGAATGAATGTTTTATATATTTATGTTGCATTATAATGACAAAACTATTCATTCATCATCATATTATGGCTACAAGTGAAATTATGTCGGCTAAACCAGAGAAGTTTGATGGGAACAATTTCCGTCGTTGGCAAAACCAAATGAGATTTTGGTTAACAACTCTAAATCTAATAACTGCCATAGAACCAGATAACTCATCTTCATCTAGACCAGTTACTAGGCAATCTTCCTCATCTTCCTCCACAGATTCCATTCCTATCCCAAGAACACCTCAAGAAATAGAGTATCATTGTCTACACAGAATCTTAGGAGCTTTATCTGATAGGTTATATGATATATATTATACTATCACTAATGCTAAAGTTCTGTGGGAAACACTAGAGAAAAAGTATGGTTTAGTTGATATGGGAATTAAAAGATTTAAAGCTTCTGATTTTAACAAATTTAAAATGGTAGATTCTAAACCAATGAATGAGCAAATTCATGAATTTGAACATATAGTTCACCAATTAAAAGTGAATGGATCTATCTTAGATGAAACGTTTCAGATAGCCTATCTTATAGACAAACTTCCCGAGTCCAAAAGTGAATGGATCTATCTTAGATGAAACGTTTCAGATAGCCTATCTTATAGACAAACTTCCCGAGTCATAGTCAGATTTTGCCAAAAACCTTAACCATACCCAAGGAGATCTTACACTAGAGCAAGTGTTAAATTCCATTAGAATTGAAGAGCAACATAGACTCAGGGATAAAAATGTGACAAAATCCGAATCCAAAGAACCCAAAGTAAACAATGTTGAATCCAAACAATTTCCTTAACACAAGAAACGTCCCTTCCACCAAAATCAAAATAAAACATTTAAGAAGAAATCCTTTCATCAAAATAAGAACCCTGTCCACTTTCAAAAGAAGGAAGGAGCTGAACGTCGAGCCTGCTTCGTTTGTGGAAGAACCAACCATCTTGCTAAGGACTGCTTTTTCAAGAAAACTGAACCACCCAAGCCTAGGAAGGGAGGACCTCCACCTAATAAGTCACAAGTAAACATGGTGACTTCCAGTCCAGCTGAGGCTGCTTTCAGGTCTGTTCTCTTCACTCCTGAAGTAAACATGACCTTTCAAGCAAATGATTGGTGGATTGACACTGGAGCTAATATTCACGTTTGCTCTAATCAATCTTTGTTTTCCACCTATCAGGTCTCAAGTAGAGGAACTGTGACAATGGGAAATAATAATGTGGCTCCTGTATCCGGAATAGGTCGGATCAACCTAAAGCTGACTTCTGATAAGACTTTGATCCTGCAGGATGTCCATCATGTACCAGACATTAGGAGAAACTTAATTAGTGGATCTTTATTAGTGCAACAAGGCTACAAACTTGTTTTTGAATCAAATAAAGTTGTAATAACTAAGGGTTTGAACTTCATTGGAAAAGGTTTCTTATGTGATGGTCTTTTTAAATTGAATGTTAAGAATTTTACTCTTGCATCTCCAATAGCTTTGAATATTGAACCTTCCATCACTTGGCATTAAAGATTAGGACATGTGAATTATAATTCAATTAAAAGATTGATGCATCTCAATATAATTCCAAAGCTTAATATAAAAGATGATGAAAAATGTGAAATATGTGTAGAAGCCAAACTTCCTAAGAAACCATTTAAAACTATTGATAGAGATTCTGAGATATTAGAACTCATCCATAGTGATGTTTGTGATTCAGGAAGAACAACTAGAGGGGGTAACAAATATTTTGTAACTTTTATAGACGATTGCTCTAAATATTGTTACCTCTACTTAATTAAGACCAAAGATGAAGTCATAAACAAATTCAAAATATATAAAGCAGAAGTTGAAAATCAGTTGGATAGGAAAATTAAAATACTAAGATCAGATAGAGGTGGTGAGTACACTTATGAATTAAAACAATTATGTGAAGATAATGGAATTATTCATGAAATAACTGCTCCATATACACCTCAATCTAATAGAGTAGCTGAGAGAAAGAATAGAACACTAATGGACATGGTAAACTCAATGTTAATTAATTCTGGTGTGCCAAAAAATTTGTGGGGAGAAGCTCTCATGACTGCATGTCATATACTAAATAGAATTCCATTCAAGAAATCTGATAAAACCCCTTACACAATTTGGAAAAATAGAAACCCTAATTTGGATCACCTGAAAGTGTGGGGGTGCTTAGCAAAAGTTAAAATACCTGAGAATAAGAGAAAGAAAATTGGACCTAAAACTGTAGATGGAATTTTTATTGGCTATGCTTCTGATAGTAATGCAAATAGATTTTTAATAATCAACTCTGACATTAATGAGATAGCCAACAACACCATAATTGAAGCTAGGGATGCACATTACTTTGAAAATATTTTTCCTTACAAGACCAGAATAAACAACACAGGCCCTAGCTCTAATAATTCAGATCCTAGTTCTAATCAAGGTGAAACTAGTTCTAAACAAATTAGACCACTAGAAAATCCAGAGGAGCCTAGGAGAAGTAAAAGAACTAGAATAGAAAAGGTCCATAAAGATTTCTATGCATTACTTGTAGAAGATTCTCCAATTACATTTGAAGATGCAATGAAATCAGTAGATGCTCCATTTTGGAAGAAAGCTATAAATAATAAGATATAATCTATAGTTCAAAATCATACTTGGGAACTAACTGATCTTCCTTCAGGCTGTAAAACTATAGGATGTAAATGGGTGTTTAAGAAGAAACTTAGACCTGATGGAACAATAGATAAATATAAAGCTAGATTAGTAGCTAAAGGATATACCCAAAAGTCTGGTATTGATTATTTTGATGTCTATTCTCCAGTAGCTAGGATTACTACCATTAGAGTCCTCATAGCTCTAGCATCCATTCACAAATTAATAATACATCAAATGGATGTTAAAACTGCATTTTTAAATGGAGACTTAGATGAAGAAATTTATATGGATCAACCTGAGGGATTTATAGCTTCTGGACAAGAAAAGAAAGTATGCAAGCTTATTAGATCACTATATGGTCTCAAACAAGCCCCAAAACAATGGCATATGAAATTTGATGAAATTATACTATCTTATGGATTTGTAATTAATCAAACAGATGAGTGTGTATATCATAAAATAGATAAAAACAACAAAATTGTGATATTATGCCTATATGTTGATGACATTCTTATTTTTGGTTCTGACATACAAATCATAAATGATATCAAACACTTTTTATCACAAAATTTTGACATGAAAGATTTAGGTCAAGCTGACCTAATTCTTAATACTAAAATCATGAAAAATGAGAATGGATATGTGCTATCACAATCACACTACATAGAGAAAATCCTTAAGAATTTTTATGATCCAAACTGTCAACCTGTTTCCACTCCATATGATCCTAATGTACATCTAAAGAAAAATACAGGTCATCCTCAATTACAAAGAGAATATGCACAAATAATTGGATCACTAGGATTCCTAACAAACTATACCAGACCTGACATTGCTTATGCAGTAAATAGACTTAGTAGATATACATTAAATCCTGATAAGAGTCATTGGGATGCTCTAGAAAGAGTTTTGAGATACCTAAAAGGAACTATGAATTATGGTTTACACTATAAAGGTTATCCATCTGTATTAGAAGGCTACTCAGATGCAAATTGGATTAGTGATTCAGTAGATGTAAAATCTACCACTGGATTTATGTTCCTTTTAGAAGGAGGAGCCGTGTCCTGGAAATTTACTAAACAAACTGTAATGGCTAGAAGTACAATGGAATCAGAAATGATAGCTCTTGATACTACTAGTATAGAAGCTGAATGGTTGAAAGATTTACTAATTGAAATTCTATTAATACAAAAACCATTACCAGCTATTTCTATTCATTGTGATTGCAGGTCAGCGATTGACAAATGCCATCAAGAGAATGCAAATGTGAAGATGAATCGACACTTGAAAGTGCGACATAAGTCCTTGAGATATAAGATGAAAAACCATATAATAGCCTTAGATTTTGTAAGATCAGAGAAAAATCTTGTAGATCACTTAACTAAAGGCTTATCTAGGGCAGTGGTCCTAGAATCATCGAGGGGGATGGGATTAAGCCCATAAGAAAAATCACTGCAGTGGCAACCCAACCTCGCAGAGGTTCAATGGGTAGAAACAAACTGAATGAGTGATTAATTGTGAGGAGCACTGAATTTATTTGCTCCTATCCCTAGAGTGATCAGTGCTCATAAAAAGCAAGTGAAAGGTTGAGTCTAACTCTTAATGAATCCAAGACCCATGAGGCAGGATGCTTACTTGCTCCTATCCTTATTAGGATTCACCTATATGTGTGTAGTTGTGAGGCCGCGACTATGGGATCAGGCCTGCTGCCTAGTAACACACATGAAAGATATCTGCGCAAGGCCGATAATAGCGCAACCCGTTTAGAATTCTTCAAAATTGTACTATGTATGCTTTCTGTAGAAATCCGATAAATGAGACTGGTTCAAGGCGTAGTCCACCAAGCTCTCACGGATCTATACAACTGTCACTAAGTGAAGGTTCAAACCGAAAGGTACCTCCACCTATTACATAGTATAAGGGAACCAGCAATCTTATTTATTTTTAAGTTCTTCTTTTATTCTTATTTCTGAGTTATTTCAAGTTTTAAGTTATGTGGGGGATTGTTGGAGTTGTAACTTAAAACTTGGGTTTGTAGAGGAAAAGAGGAAAAGTTTAGTCCCACATAGGAAATGGAATAGGAAGGAAGGATCTTTATAAGCCTTCCATTTCTCTCCTATACCTAGAAGAAAATAAAAGGTTATGCTCCACACCACACACGCGCGCGCCGGCCGGGCCGGGCTCGGGCTCGGGTTCGGGTTAGGTCGGGTGGCGCGCGCCCACGACCCGCGGACACGAATGCAGCTCCGGAGTGAGGGGCTCTTGATCCGCTACATTTTTATTTTTTATTTTTTATTTTCAAAACGGAAAATTGATTTGAAACGGTAATATTTAAACCAGAATCAAAACGGAAACATAATTTTTATGAGAATTAAATCGGTAATTAAAATGAAAACGGATTTTTATTAAATCGGTAATTAAAACGGAATCGCGTTTTTATGAGAATTAAATCAACGGGATTTGTAACGGCTGTTTTTTTTCCCCTATAAAAACCAACACCTGCCGAGGGCTAAAGACATAGAATTACAAACGAGCTTCTCTTCTCTTCTTCTCTTCAAAATATTTGCTATTATATTCTGCTGGTTCCCTGGAAGTCTAGAAGAGTTCGCAAAGCCTTCTTGAAGCTCGTGCCGACGAGAAGGAGGTCGCCTGATCGAGGGTCGTTGTATCTCCGGGAACTTTTGCCACGTAGCCCTGTACGAGAGGGGGCAATTAGATTCTTGGGACAGTGCTTGCACGCCTCGACTATCAGGCCGTATTTCTAACTCTACTTATTTTTCATTTGATATATTTCTTATATCTGTGTTATAATAGTGATTATCTGTTAATTATTAAATTGCTTAAACTGATTTTCGTTATTGTCTAAACAGCTTACATTCCTAACACATTTTTATCCTCTATCTTTTCCAAGGAATTCAAAAGTGCTAATGAGAGGGTAATTTACTCGCTGAGATCCCCCAGGATCTCGGCGGTGTTTCATCCTAGCTCAACATGATTCAAAGTTCGAACACACTGTTAGCTTCCTTGAGAGTGAATGGATTTGAGGCAACCCCGAATTTCTAGAGTTTTCATTAATGGGTTATCTTCCCAACAGTGCTCGGGAGTGTCATGACCAATATTCTCCCATTTATCGTAACATATCATATCATACTCTTTTTAAAAGTACGAGTTTGAGAAAAACTTTTCATCGTCAATATTAACATTCACTATTTTGAATATCTCATTTAAATCTTAATCTATCCTAATCATATATCATATCCTAATCCCAAACTAATTCAAGATTCTAAAAGAGTATTGTACAAGTTAGTTTCTTGTTTTAAATTAGAAAGAAAATATAACTGATTATTTGAAAGAAGTTAAATTTTTTTGATTAATTTGAAAGAAGTTAAAAATTTTTGATTAATTTGAAAGAAGTCAAAGGAAAATGTTTGTTGGAAAAATTGCAATGAAAAGAACAAAAGAAAATTGACTTGTATTTCTTTGATTCCGGTTACAATTCGATTACAAAAGAGAAGAGAACGAATTTGGTTCTCTCCTTTGTTTAAAATTGGGTTCTTCACGGTAGTGATGAGATGCCTCCCTCGAATGCTCGCGTCGAGTTTGCTTCTCGTTGACGATCCGATGACTTGTTTCACTGGAACGTAGTCTTCTCCTCACGATTTGACGTTGTGGAGAACTTGCGTGGCAAGTTTGAGAACTCTGAACGAGTTTAGAAGAACTCTGTAAAAGAGTTGATTTGAACCGAAAGTTCGGTTGATAAGCCAAGGATGAAAGCTCTCTGTTGTCGAAGTTGAAGATGATCTTCGTTGGAGGATGATGCCAATCTCCTCAAAAGCTCGCCCAAGGATTTCTCCTGTTGTTGCCAAGTCCCAGATCCGAAAAATACCAGCCTTCAGTGGTCGATCTGAGCCAAGAAATTCCAACCATGAACTCAGTTGAGTTTACTCGCTTTTATAGGGGATTAAGGGGGTGTAACTGCCCTCTAAATCCGCTCCTAAGTGGGCGTGATTTTCTCAGATCGTGGGGAAAACGGTTCTGAAACCGTTCGACTCATATTTGAATGAGTCAAACGCCCAACCTGACGTTCAGGACCTTAACCTCGCGTCTTAGGATTGAGACGCGGGGTTAGGTGTTGACTGAACAAACAGAACGCGAGGGTCGCTCACGTTTCGCTTGTTGTAACGCGGGTCCGACTCCAGCGTTTTGATGTTGTAACGCGGGTTTGACCCTGGCGTTTTGATGTTGTAACGTGGGTTCGACCCTCGCGTTTTGATGTTGTAACGCGGGATTGACTCCAGCGTTTTGATGTTGTAACGTGGGTTCGACCCTCGCGTTTTGATATTGTAACGCAGGATCGACCCCGGCGTTTTGATGTTGACACACGGGGAGGACCTCCGCGTCTTGTCTTGAAGAGATTATCACAAAGTAATCTCTTTTGTCATAGCGTTGCAAAGATCATTGTCTTGTAATCTTCGTCTTGGCTCCTTGAGAATATGAGAGTCGTCAGATTGTAACTCCCGATGTTGATTATGAATGCTGTTGAACTAGAGCTCTCATCGGTTGTCATGAAGGTCGTCAGATTGTAACCTTCAGCGATCTACGTGAAAGTCTTCAAATTGTAGCCTTCTAGAAGTCGTCAGATTGTAACTTCCATCATCGGTGTTTGATGGATGATAAGTTATCTATTATGATTTTTAGACAGCCTACAGAAAATTATATTAAATTTTAAGAGAAAATACAATAGCATATATATGAGATAGAAATTGGATATGATAAAAAAGAAAAGAAAAGAAACCACGCGCGTTGCAAATACTGAAAACAACCCGTGCGAATATCTGTTAAATTTGACCAAATAACTTTCTGTTAAAATTCAACTCACTGACATTCCTGGGCTACAAATCTATAAGTTTGGTTATAGGGAAATTGGCCTACAAATCTTTGAGTTGCAGTAAAACGTTTGGTGAGTTTTCATTGTTTTCTCTTATATATGAATTTCTCGAGATCAGCTAGGCTTTTGATTGGTAATATTCCTTAAAGAATGCTATAGATATTGACATCGATTGATGCGTACTCTTTTGATTTGTTCCGCTTCATCCGGTTGCAAATTTATGGTTTATTTATTATTTTATAGGGTTTCCGGCTTTCTATAAAATTTACAATATTTGTGAATTGGTTTTTGATCATCCACTTGGGTTTAATTTCCTTAGCACTTAAACTACTCTAAACTGAAAAAATAATTTGTAGAAACGGCGAAAACGGGTTGAAGTTCAGGAAATTTGACGAAGGAAACAATTTGGAGGTTTCCCGGTCGACCGCGACCAAGGGTGCGGTCGACCAGAAACGTGCACGCTACAGGGTAATTTATGGATCTCTGGTCGGACGACCGCGAGACTAGGTCCGGTCGACCACGGACCCTGTAATGGATTTTTGGTTTCTGTCGTTCTGTCCGTTCGACCGCGATGGTTTCGACGGTCGACCGCTTGTCGGGTTTGGGCCTGGGCTTCGTTTCCTGTTCTGATTTGGTTTGTATTTTGATATATATTGAATCATGTTTTTTAAGGTCTGAGTAAGGTTGAAAAGGGGTTATTTTTTGTGCACAGAAAAGAGAGTTTTCTGAGCAAATTTTTGGAGTTTGTGTGAGAGATTTGAGAGCTTTATTTGAGAGATTTTGAGTGATTTTGTAATCTCTATTTGTACTCTCTTCTTTATTAGTGAAAACTCATCCCATTCTTGCCCCGTGGACGTAGGCAACTTGCCGAACCACGTAAAATTCGTTGTTTGTGTTACTGCTGTTAATTTTGTGTTTGTGTGACATTCTCTCTCGGCGACTTCGTGTTTCCTCGGACCCCAAAAAGAGTCTTCAGAGCGCAACAAGTGGTATCAGAGCACCAGACTACGTTTGGGTTAGGTGGAGGAGTAGATCGCTTTGGAAGCTCGTCTAGGATTTTATTTGGAGACAAATGTAGGATTTTTACTATTGTGGATCTTGTCTTCCGTCGTGTGAGGGTGAGATCTTTTGGAGGCTCTTGTTAGGGTTCAATTGAAGGTAAATATTTACCTTTCTCGTAGTTTGATCTATTTTTCAGTTTGTTCCGTATTGGTTTGTTGGTGTTTCGAGGAAGATGGCTAAGGAAAAAGGTGTTGAGAGTGGTACTTCTGGCGTGAAGACCGTTCAAAGTTTGAATATCCACTCTATGAAGATAGATGTGGAGAAGTTGAATGGTATGAACAACTTTGGCTTATGGAGATGTGAAGTTTTGGATGTGCTAAACGCGCAAACTTTGGAAGACACTTTGGAATTGGACGACAAGCCGAACGATATTGAAGAAATGGTTTGGAAGAAGATGAATCGGATTGTGTGTGGCGTGATTATGTCTTGTTTAATGCAGGATCTAAAATATGATATGATCAATGAGACTTCTGCAAAAAAAATTTTGGAGATTCTTTAAAGCAAATATTTGACGAAGAGTGTTGAGAACCGTTTGCATTTGAAGAGGAGACTTTACCGTTTTTAGTTGAAGAAGGGAATCTCAATTAGTGATCACATGAACAACTACACGAAGCTTCTAGTGGATGTCATGATCGAGAATGATGACAATGCATTGTTGTTGTTGAGTTCCTTACCTGATGAGGAATATGAGACATTCGTTCTTACCCTAATTAATAGAAAGTCATTTCTTTCGTAAAGTGAGGTTACTGCTGCTCTTGTAAATTATCAGCTAAGAAAGAAGGAAAATGAGTCTTCAAATGATACAATAGCAGAGGCATTAACCGCAAGAGGGAAAGTCTAAACCGAAATAGGAGGTCACAGTCTAGAGGATCACATCCTTCAGTTGGTAGAAATCAATGTGTTTTCTCAAAGAAGATGGACATTGGAAGTCTGAATGCCCAAAGTTGAAGGATAGAGCCATGAAGAATAAGGGGAAAGCCGTACAAGCTTCAGAGGTGAATGTTACCAAAACTAGTTGCGACAATTCAGATTCAGATTCTTTGGGATACTCATGCTCAACACTACCATCAGTTTGTTATACCGACTCTATAGAGTGGATGTCGAGTGCTACATACTACATTTACTCTAGGAGGGATTGGTTCTCCAACTTTTAGGAGTTGGAAAGAGGGGTTATCGTAATCATGGATAATGATCATGTATGCCCTATCAGTGGTATTGGAAAAGTTCGGATGAGGATGTGTGACGGGATGACTAGGGAGCTGAAGGAAGTGAGATTCGTTCTGCAGTTGAAGAAGAACATCATTTCACTTAGAATTTTAGAGGCAGCAAGCTATAGGGTGATCTTAAAGAATGCAATTCTGAAGGTCACAAATGGGTCCATGATTATGATGAAGGACGTCAGGAAGAACAATTTGTACTACTTGACTGGAAGTATGGTGATAGGTGGAGCGCTAACGACTTCTATTGATTCAGCTAGACTATGGCGATTAAGGCTGAGACATTCTAGTGTTGGTTCCTTGCAAGCTTTAACAATGCAAGGATTGGTGAAAGGTGCATCGACCTGCAATTTGAAGTCCTGTGAATATTATGATGTGAGCAAGAAGACCAAGGTAAAGTTTGGCACCTCTATTTATCGAGCTAAGGGCCTTCTAGATGGAGTTCACGTGGGTGTTTGGGGACCTTCCAAGGGGGCATCATTGGAATTAATAGATATTTGGTTTTCTTTATTGATGACTATTCTAGGCATGTTTGGATTGCAACCAAGTCCCGTTTGAGTGAAGTCTTAGTAGTCAATAACTGGTAGAAAAAATATATAGAGACCAAAACAGATAGAAATAACAGAGTACTCCACTTTAATTTTGGTGGGAAGTACAAGAAAGATCCATTTCTGCATTTGTGCCGAGCTCAAGGCAGCTTGAGACACTTCATTGGAAATAAAACATTGGGGCAACGAGATGAGGTGGAAAATTTGATGAGTTGTTCCTTACTGGAGAAGGATCAGTATTTGGTGTTAAGTAGTAGTTTGAAGAAGAGTTTTGGTACTGAGGCGTTGACATATTCGAGCCATCTTATTCATAGGTTGCCGTCTGCTGCGATTGGAGTATTTGGGTCTGTTAGAGCTATTTTAGATTTTGGTTTGCTTCGGATATTTGGGTTCCCAGCATATTATCACATCGAGGATGTGAAAATTAAACTGAGTGCATATTTGCAATTCAAAGGCGTGTTTGGCTACATGTTATGGGACTTTGTTTTCAAGAAGATTGTTCTGAGCAGTAATGTCATGTTTGATTCTCAATAGGTGGAGAGTATTGGTCAGATCAGAGATGTATCACAGCAGGTGGAGAGTGATGCTACTTCACGTTGTGTGGAGATTACTCCACGTTCTCCAGATCATTATGTATCGTTTGGGATTTTAGCTGAAGTGACACAGATTGGGGATCATGTTAGTGTGGATACAGATGATGAGTTTGAAGATCATGATTTGAGTGCAGCATGTGGACACAGTTTAGATTTGGCTATGGTCATTGGCTCACCTCAGATAGAGGTGTTTGGTAATTGTGTTTCTTCTACATATAGGGTTAAGGGGTTAAGCTCCAAGACAAAGTTGTATGGAGAGATGGAAGTTTGGAAGAGAATTTATCTTTTTACTTTGAGGCAATTAGGAGCGTTATCAACTGCAGATTTGTTGGTGATGATCGTGAAGTTGGTGAAGGGTTGAAAATCCTTCTAGTTTATTAAGGGCATTTGGAGGCCATTTGGGTGAACTACATGAGGCTTGATTTCTTGGGCAAGAGGATACGTAGGCAGTCATTTTGATGCAGCCAGTTTGATGAGTTGATACCAATATTTTGGATTTTTTTCGCATTCTCATTTGGGTTCCTGACTTGTTATGGATTGAGCCCGTTGTCGTGAATTGATTTCACTTCGTACTGGATGCAATAAGTGGGACGTTTGGTTAGTATTAATGTTGGCTCAGTTTTGAAAAAACTTCACCGAGGTGGAGAATTATAGAAACAACAAAAATAGGGTTAAAGTTTAGGAAATTTGACGAAGGAAACAGTTTGGAGGTTTCCCGGTCGACCGCGACCAATGGTGCGGTCGACCGAAAACATGAACGCTACAGGGTAGTTTCTGGATCTATGGTCGGTCGACCGTGAGACTAGGTCCGGTCGACCACAAACCCTGTAATGGATTTTTGGTTTCTGTCATTCTGTCCGGTCGATCACGATGGTTTCGACGGTCGACCGCCTGTCGGGTTTGGGCTTGGGCTCCGTTTCCTGTTCTGATTTGGTTTGTGTTTTAATATATATTGAAACACGTTTTTTAGGGTTTGCATAAGGTTGAAAAAGGTTTATTTTTTGTGCACAAAATAGAGAGTTTTCTGAGCAATTTGTTTGGGGTTTGCGTGAGAAATTTGAGAGCTTTGTTTGAGAGATTTTGAGTGATTTTATAATCTCTATTTGTACTCTCTTCTCTATTAGTGAAAACTCATCCCCTTCTTGTCCCGTGGATGTAGGCAACTTGCCAAACCACGTAAAATTCATTATTTGTGTTAGTGTTGTTAATTTTGTGTTTGTGTGACCTTCTCTCTCGTCGACTTCGTGTTTCCTCGGACCTCGAAAAGAGACTTCAGAGCCCAACATAATTACCTTTGTTTAATTATATGGAATAGAATGTTTATGGTGCAATTATGCATGTTTAGAGTAATTTGATAAAAAGAAAATCTAAGTCAAAATGTTCATCAAGTTCTTATGTACCCAATGTTTAGCTGGATATAATGCTCTTCTATTCCAACCATTCATCAAAGAGGAGTTTAACCGTATTTTGTTTCACATCTTCAAGATCTCTAAATCACATTCCTTTTTTTTTGGGCAATTTTTTTCATATTTGTTCGTAGTGTTGGTGATCGAATATCACTTTTCTTTCTTGAGCACATCATATTGAATGTGAAGCCACAAAAAGATAAAGCTAAGCAATTTCGAAATAAAAATAACTAATGTAATGTTTTTGTGTAGTGCACGAAGTTTTTAATAAGTATTTATATTACTTATATAATATTACGAGAAGAAAACTTTTTTCGCTATAGATAAAAATATCCGCTCCATGTAAGATCTAATAAAAACTTGAGATCTAAAACCATAAAGCCATGATTAATTCGAAGAGATTAACAAGAATCAAAAGAGAAGAAGCTTATACCTGAATCCATAGATGAAACTTGAGATGGGTTTTGGATCTTCTAACCTTAGGGTTTTCTCTAGCTAAATTTCTCTCTAGATGGGGGTGAAGAGAATTAGAGAGTGTAACCCTAGATTAGGGACCATAACCCCTTATTTATAGATGTTGTACATTTATAATTTGGCCTCTCATCAAATCACAATTACAACCTGGTATCTGCACATATAACCACATGACTTATTTAAATACACATTAACCCAAATTAATTGATCACTTTAGTGGGTTATCGCGAAGGATAGCAATACACATTGATTAATCATATGTGCTCACAAATAGATTTATTAGATTAAATCCAACAATCTCCCACTTAGGCACCATATGATTTCTTAAATTATGTATAACCTTATGAGCTCAAAATTACTATCACTGAAAAGGTATTTCCAAACAATCTCATCCATTGACTATATCAATATAGGATCAAAGCGGTCTTCGTCACATTTATCGTGACTCGACCCATCAATGGTCATATATATCAACACAATCAAACGACATAGATCAATCATGGATATGCAGCATAAAAATTACATCCAATGTGATCAGTACATGTCTATTTTTAACTGGTCCTCCTTTAGTGAGGTCAAAACCAAACATAATGTAACAGAGTGTCTTAACTGAATATTTTTTCTGATCAGACAATACAACCAAACATAAAGCACTACAATTATAAACTCCCACTAAATCATGATATCCTTAAATAATATCACACCCATATGAGCAGTATGCTCATGAAAGACCCTGGGTGGCAATCCCTTAGTAAGAGGATCAGCTATCATGGAGTTTGTCCCAATGTGCTCTATAGATATCTGTCCACTCTGTACCCTTTCTTTCACAACCAGGAACTTAATGTCAATATGTTTTGACTTAGTTGAGCTCCTGTTGTTATTGGAATATATTACTACAGATTTATTGTCACAATATAACCTTAGTGGTCTTTCCATATTTTCCAAAATGCGTAGTCTCGTGACAAAATTTCGCAGCCATATTCCCTGATTAGATGCCTCATAGCAAGCTACAAATTCTGCTGCCATAGTGGAGGAAGCTACAAGTGTTTGTTTGACACTTTTCCATGATATAGCTCCTCCTGCTAACATATAAATGTAGCCTGATGTAGACTTTCTGTTATCTTGGCATCCAGCAAAATCAGAATTAGTGTACCCAATGACCTCCAGCTGTTCTGATTTTCTATATGTGAGCATGTAATCTTTTGTTTTCTGAAGATACCTCATAACCCTTTTGACTGCTATCCAATGATCCATACCAGGGTTGCTTAAGTATCTGCCTAACATCCCAACAATGTACGCAATATCCGGACGCGTACATACCTGAGCATACATTAGACTTCCTACAGCCGAAGCATAAGGAATCTTCTGCATTTCCTGAATTTCAAGATTACCTTTAGGGCAATGATTGAGACTAAATTTGTCTCCTTTAGCCACAGGGGTATCTCCTGATCTGCAGTCTTGCATGCCAAACCTTTTAAGTACCTTATTGATATAGCTCTTTTGTGATAATCCAAGAATACCCCGAGAGCGATCTCGATGTATCTGGATTCCTAATATAAAAGAGGCGTCCCTAAGATCTTTTATCTCAAAATTCTTTGATAGAAATCTCTTGGTTTCGTGCAACATGCCTATATCATTAGTGGCAAGCAAGATGTCATCCACATACAGAACCAGAAAAATATACTTACTCCCACTGAACTTGTGATATACACAGTCATCAACAATGTTCATCTCAAAACCGAACGAGATAACTATTTGTTGAAACTTATGATACCATTGACGAGGAGCTTGCTTGAGTCCATAGATGGATTTCCTTAATTTGCAAACCATATTCTTTGGGTCTCCTGACACAAAGTTTTCTGGTTGCACCATATAAATCATCTCATCAATGTCTCCATTGAGAAATGCAGTCTTAACATCCATCTGATGTAACTCAAGATCATAATGAGCAACAAGTGCCATGATTATTCTGAAAGAGTCTTTCGATGAAACCGGAGAGAAAGTCTCTGTATAATCAATGCCTTCCTTTTGAGTATAGCCTTTAGCCACAAGACGTGCCTTATACCTCTCCACATTACCATTTGCATCCCGCTTGGTTTTAAAAATCCATTTACAACCAATTGGTTTTGCACCTTCTGGTAATGGGACAAGTTCCCAAACCTTATTGTCTTGCATAGACTTGTACTCTTCATTCATGGCATCAATCCACTGTTGAGAGTTAGAACTTTTCATGGCCTGAGAGAAGTTGATTGGATCATCTTCTAACATTCCACTACTTTCCTCATGTTCTTGGAGAAATACAATATAATCATCCGGAATAGCATTTCTCCTTTCTCTCGTGGATCTCCTTAATGGCACTGGTTCTTGAGGTTGTTGAGTTTGTTCTTCTGGAACAGGGAGTTGTTCAACATTATCATCTTGAGGTTCCGGATTTACTTCTTGAGCAACAACAGGTATAGGAACCTGAATATTGTCAAAAGTAACTGTATGGATTGGATCTGAAGCCAATTCCTCCTCAAAACTAATGTCTCTAACCTTATTTCTCCCCCCAAACTCAACATCCTCAAAGAATGTTGCTGTTCCCGTCTCAAAAATATTCCTTATAGTGGGATCATAAAACTTATAGCCCCTAGAGCGTTCAGAGTATCCAATAAAGTAGCTGCTAACTGTTTTGGAGTCCAATTTCTTTTCATTTGGCCTATAAGGCCTTGCCTCAGCTGGACATCCCCAAATATGTAAATGCTTTAAACTGGGCTTTCGACCAGTCCAAAGCTCATAAGGTGTTTTAGCAACTGCTTTACTTGGTACTCTATTCAGAATGTAAGCTGCTGTCTTAAGTGCTTCTCCCCAGAGTGACTCTGGTAAAGAAGAATGAGCAATCATACTTCTTACCATATCCTTAAGAGTCCTGTTTCGTCTTTCAGCTACACCATTCATGCTAGGTGAACCCGGCATAGTGTACTGTGGGACGATACCGCATTCCTCTAGGTATCTAGCAAATGGTCCTGGACGTTGTTCACCTGAACCATCATATCTGCCGTAGTACTCACCACCACGATCAGCTCTAATGGTTTTAATTCTTCTGTTGAGTTGATTCTCAACTTCAGCTTTATAGGCTTTGAACATGTCCAGAGACTCGGATTTTCAATGAATAAGATATAGGTGCTCATAACGTGAGTAATCGTCTATGAATTATATAAAATATTATTGACCATTCCAGGATTCCGTAGGGAATGGCCCACAAATATCTGTATGTATCAATTCTAAGACATCCGAAGATCTGTTGGCACCTAATCTCTTAACTTTGGTCTGTTTTCCCTTGATACATTCAACACATACGTCGAAGTCCGAAAAATCAAGAGAATCCAAAATGCCATCAGACACAAGACGCTCAACTCTACCTTTTGAGATATGACCTAAGCGCTTATGCCATAATGTCGCCGAATTTTCCTTATTTAATTTACGCTTAGTACCACGTGATTCCACATGCAAGGATTCATTGTAAGAAGCAATTGTATCAAGCAAATATAGGTTGTCATAAATACTCAAGTAACCGGTTCCCACAACATTTGAATTAAAAGATAAACTGAATTGACTGTTTCCAAATGAACAAGAATAACCTGATTTGTCCAATACAGAAACAGAAACCAAATTCCGTCTAAAAGACGGTACTACAAAAGTATCTTTTAAATCCAAATAATAACCAGTTCCTAACAACAACCTAAAGTGCCCAATTGCTTCCACATCTACCGATTGTCCGTCGCCCACAAAGATGTGTCTTTCAACATCACTTGGCTTTCGGTAGCTCAGGCAACCCTGCATAGAAACACTTATGTGAGTAGTAGCACCAGAGTCTAACCACCAAGTGTTTCTAGGTACTGAAGCTAAATTAACCTCAGAACAGACCAAAGCAAGGAACGTACCCTTATTATCACGCCAGGCGTGATATTTTGTACAGTCCTTCTTTACATGTCCAGGCTTCTTACAGAAGAAACAACCCTGATTATCCTTATGTTGTTTCTTCTCAACTGGACCCTTAGCAGCTTCCTTATCATTCTTCCTTTTCTTGCCCTTATCCTTAGAGGCATAGGCCAAATGAGCACTTTCTGTCTTATCTTGCTTCAACCTGTCTTCTTCTTGCACACAGAAGAAATAACCCTGATTATCCTTATGTTGTTTCTTCTGAACTGGACCCTTAGCAGCTTCATTATCATTCTTCCTTTTCTTGCCCTTATCCTTAGAGGCATAGGCCAAATGAGCACTTTCTGTCTTATTTTGCTTCAACCTGTCTTCTTCTTGCACACAGTATGAAATGAGCTCATTTAGAGTCAATTTCTCCTTTTGGCAGTTATAATTGACCTTAAACTGATTGAATTGTGCAGGAAGAGACAACAAAATCAGATGTACCAATAACTCATCACAAAGATCGAGTTTAAGTGCCTTAAGCTTTAAAGTAATATGAGACATTTTCATAATGTACTCCCTGATATTTTCTTTATCCTTATACTTCATTGAAATCAAGCGAGCTAAGAGCGTGCTTGTTTCTACCTTATCATTTTTCGCAAAACGCTTCTCAATTTCGGCAAGGAAATATTTAGCCTTAGTAATCCCTTCGGATTCTATGCCCCTGAAGGCTTCCGGAACGCCGCGCTTAATGATCATAAGACTCATGCGATTTGAACGCTCCCACTTCTCATGCTCCTTCTTTGCATCAGGAGTGCTATCCGCATTGAGAGGTTGGGGTTGTTCAGTTCTTAATGCATAGTTAAGATCCATGCAGCCAAGAACAATTAATATGTTCTCTTTCCAAACCTTGAAGTTTGTCCCATTTAGCATGGGAATTTCTCTTTCCAAACCTTAAAATTTGTCCCATTTAGCATGAGAATTGAGTTGATGTTAGCAGAAATTGTTACAGCAAATGCATTAGCTGAAATAAAACAAAAATGTTCACATCAATAACCATAATTATTAATCAATAAAATTCAAATAATAAAAAATCCCATCCAAGATATCTGGCACAACATTAATATCAAGTCTTTGGACAGTAATATTAACTTGTAAGTGATACCTTGTTGCAATGATCAAACATTGATAATAACTCATGTTAAATAATGAAACTATCTTTGGATCGATTCATTATTCACATGTAAACCTTATAATTATCACACACTTATCATCGCAGATGTGTATACAGTCTAAATAAATATTAACCTTCCTTTGGGCCGATTAAATATTTACACGAAAGCATACACACAAACATCTCACATTTCTCATGAACAATCTACACAAGAGAGGTTACTTTGGCAACTTCTTGTTTCAATTAATCAATTAGAGTGAGAGACAACCTTAATACCTTAGTGTCATAATATTTGAATTAAATAATTAATTAAAAACCAAATTAGATTTAAATTAAAAGGTTTTAATTTAAATCAACTGAATTTCCAAAAAAAAAACTTAATTGGGATCTCATAGCTTAAGTAGGGCCCATAACTTAATTGAATAAATTAAGTATACCAAAGTGGACCCATGAAAAGCCGAGGCTTAACCATAGTGAACATGAAGTTCGCTTGACTTCGAACACGAGGTTCGACTATATTGAGTACAAGACTCACCTAAGAACGAACGCGAGGTTCGTGATGTTCAACTTGAGAACAAACGCGAGGTTCGTTTGAAAAATGAACGTGAGGTTCAACTTGAGAACGAACGCGAGGTTCGTTTGAATTGAGCACAGGGCTCGCCTAAGGATGAACGCGGAGTTCGACTTGAATTGAGCGTGAGGCTCACCTAGGAACTGAGCGCGAGGCTCAACTTGAATTGAGTGCGAGGCTCACCTAAGAACTGAGCGTGAGGCTTAACTTAGATTGAGCGCGAGGCTCACCTGAGAACTGAGCGCAAGGCTCACCTGAGAACTGAGCGCAAGGCTCAACTTGAATTGAGCGCGAGGCTCACCTGAGAACTGAGCGCGAGGCTCAACTTGAATTGAGCGCGAGGCTCACCTGAGAACTGAGCGCGAGGCTCAACTTGAATTGAGCGCCGCTCACCTGAGTTGAACGCGAGGTTCACCTTAGAACGAACGCGAAGTTCCACCTGAGAACTGAGCGCAAGGCTCACCTGAGAACTGAGCGCAAGGCTCAACTTGAATTGAGCGCGAGGCTCACCTGAGAACTGAGCGCGAGGCTCAACTTGAATTGAGCGCGATGCTCACATGAGAACGAACGCTAAGTTCGTTTGAATTTGAGCGCGAGGCTCAACCTGAGAACGAACGCGAAGTTCATTTAAATTTGAGCGCGAGGCTCAACCTGAGAACGAATGCTAAGTTCGTTTGAATTTGAGCGCGACGCTCACCTTTGAACGAACGCGAGGTTCGTTTGAAGCTTTCAAGCCTCGCCAAAATCTGAGGTAACCACCTCCTTAATTTTCGCCACGTTTTCACGCACGAACCCTTAGGGTTTCAAACTGAAACCGCCGCCGCCGTTGCTTCGGCACCCAAGAGGTCGAAACCCTAGGGTTTCCTGACGCCGCCGTCACCTTCGGAGTCGAGAGCGAGGCCGCCAGCAAAAGTTCGTCGGCGAGGAGCACGGGACCGAAGACGAAACCCAAAAAATTCCTCGATTTTTATTTTCAAAAACCAGATCCATAATCGGAAAAATTATCGTGATCCAGATCCAAGAAAAAAACGAAGAAAATCCAAAAAATTCCAAAATGTTACTGTTCATCCGAACAATAAAAAAATAAATGTTCATCCGAACGTTACTGTTCATCCGAGAACAGATCTTAATCCAAAAAACTAGAGATTTAAGATCAAAAACCCAATTTTAAAAACTTAAATCCCTAAGAATTAATCAAATGTGGCTCTGATACCACTTGTTAGATCTAATAAAAACTTGAGATCTAAAACCATAAAGCCATGATTAATTCGAAGAGATTAACAAGAATCAAAAGAGCGGAAGCTTATACCTGAATCCATAGATGAAACTTGAGATGGGTTTTGGATCTTCTAACCTTAGGGTTTTCTCTAGCCAAATTTCTCTCTAGATGGGGGTGAAGAGAATTAGAGAGTGTAACCCTAGATTAGGGACCATAACTCCTTATTTATAGATGTTGTACATTTATAATTTGGCTCATCATCAAATCACAATTACAACCTGGTATCTGCACATATAACCCCATGACTTATTTAAATACCCATTAACCCAAATTAATTGATCACTTTAGTGGGTTATCCTGAAGGATAGCAATACACATTGATTAATCATATGTGCCCACAAATAGATTTATTAGATTAAATCCAACACTCCATAGTGAATCAAAACATATTCAAGGTTATTTTTGTTATTTGACTTCTGAATATATTGGATGTTGTTCCTTAAAAAATAAGTATTATTGGATGTTGATTAAATTTTGTTTCAACTTCCACTGTAAGTAAGGATCATTATCTTGGACTTCTGGAAAAAACTAGTTTCTATGCACGTGCAATGCACGTGATTAAATATCAGAATAATTTATTTTTTACTTTTCATTACTATAAATAAGTTAGATTTGTTTTGATTATTAGATATGCTATAAATTTTATTTAAACATTATAAAAAAATCGATGTAATAGATTTTTATGCTAAACTGAAATCAATATCTTAATTGATTCTCTAAGAAAAAGATATCAATTGACATAATAACATCTTCAAGCCGAATAGTAAAAAAAATTTAAATCAATAATACATGTCATATTCCAAACTCTACTAATCTCAAGCTATAATATAGAGTCAAACATGAAAAACAAAATTATTATGAACTATAATTCTAGCAATAAAGAAACAATACTTCTTATTTCATTGAAAACAGAATTGCACAACACTTTTGGACATTATAAGCTCATGCTTTATAATAAACAATCTCAAAATTAAACATAAAAACGAAGTACAACAAACATGATACACACACACACACACACACATACGTATATACATACATATGAGATCCGAGCCTACATTATTTGATAGACTTAAAATAATAAAAAGACAAAAACTAAAGATTAATGTAACTATAATATAATTTCATGTGATAAAAGAAATCACATAAGCATACAAAAATACTAAAATTTTTGCATAAGATTCACTTCTAAAAATTCCTAATTTTACTCAAAAATTAAGTTATAATATAAAATGTTCAAAAAATATTATCATTTATTCTTTTTGTTTCATATTTTAATTCAGCGGAGATCAATCTTTCTCCACTTTTATCTTTTTCCTAGGTAATTCTATAGTAGTGTCTTCATCATCTACATCGATTGGGGTATCAGGTTGGAGGGATTTCTTATGCTATTATATTTCCTTCATCTCATTCATCTTTTATCTTCTCATCTAACTTCATCAGGAATTTGAATGTTTTTCTAATGTTCAACACAAAATTCTAGATATGTGGACTCTGATTATTTTTCTGTTTCAATGAGAACAAAGGTAGATATAAAAAAATTTCTGATTTTCTGATTTAGTACTTGAATAGAGTTAGGAATTATCTCTTCTTTCTCTACAATAAATTATGTTGTTGTGCATCCAATAAAAATTTCTGCCGCATTAAATAGTGTTACCTTTGCATTGTTCATACTATTTTCCACAAGAATCTTAACTATATATTTGTAGTTTTCATTATTGATTTCTAGATATATGTTAATATTGTAACTTGATATGTTCATGTTATAAAAAAGTTATATTACTTAACCTTGGTACTGAATCATTAACGATTCTGTCGTATTTATTATTCAGACACTCTTTATTAACATCTTTATTTACCTTCTTATTGCAGCCTTTACAAATATAGAACCATGGCTGGAGTCTATTTAAAATGACAGTTACCTTTGCCTTAAATGTGGAATAGCATATCTCTATATTGGGAAATTTTAGTTAGGTTAAATTGTGTTAATAAGATTAGGTTTATAATATTGCACCTGTATCGAATTCTGTATAAGATCATTAATTTGATTTTGTATATTTATAAAAAATGTTGATGGAGATCCTTTTGTTTTTGGAGCTTCTTCTAAATGAAACTTGCATATTAGATTAAATTATAATACTATTTTATTATTGGGTTATATGAAGGTATGCTTGTTCTACTTACCATTTCGTTAATTCTTTAGCAAGTTGTATTTTTCGATTGATACATATTATTGATATAATTTGCGATGATATGATTGTCTTCCCTACAAAATTGAGATAATCATAAGATAAATTTTATGTTTAGTTGTCTTTAATAAGAATTTCAATAATAAAATATGTGCCTTTTATATAGAGATTTTAAAATCTAATAATGCTATTATGGGCGAACAAATGAGTATCAAAAAATAAAAAACAAATCTTTATTCCTTCTATTTTATTTTTTTTATTGAGTCAAATTGATATGTCTCCACATTTATCTTTTTTCTTGATAATTCTAGAGTAATGTCACCATCATCTACATATATTGTGAAATCATGCTGGAGCTAGATTTCTTGTGCTGATATCTTAGGCTCATTCATCTTTTATCTTCTTGTCTAATTTCACAAAAAAGTTGAATGTATTTTTGATGTTCAACACAAACATCTAGAAATACATACTTTAATTATTTTTCTGTTTTAATGAGAATAAATTTTAATTTTATATATGTGAAAATTTTGTCTCTAATTTATTATTTAAATTAAGAGTTGCCTCTTTTTTCTTTATAATGAATTCTTCTGATGTGCATCCAATAAGAGTTTTTGATGCGTCAAATAATGTTATATTTGTTGTCTGTGTCATTTTTCATGTGGATCTAAACTAAATAACTTTATTTTTTATTGTTAATTTGCCTTAAATTGTAATGTTAATATTTAATTTTGATACGTTTATTTCATGAAGAAGGGGTATTATTTAACTTTGGTACTATGTTATCAGTAATTTTATGACATTTATTATTTAGACACTCTTATTAATATCTTTCGTGTAAGCATAGAATCACAACTTAACTCTATTGTAAATGGTAGTTATTTTTGCATTATAGGCGCAATGTCTTGTTTGTATATTGGTAAATAATTTTTAGGCTTAATTGTATAAACGTTAGAGTAAGTCTTGTAAGATCAATATTTTGTCTTTTTGGACGATCAAGTCAGAAGTATACGGGACGGATGTGAGTCCTTTCGCTTCTTGAACAACTTGGTAGGCATGAGATGACTATTTAGGATGAAATAAAACAAAATAGCAATATATTATTGCTCTTGATTTTTTTTCCTTCGAACCTCAAGGAGCACCACACACTGAATGTACATGACCGCAATGTTACAATCAATCAATATTGTAAAAGCCCGTGAGCCTAATTTAACTAAAGGGGCCTTTGCTCTCTAGTTTAGTTGGTGAGGGGGTGACTCCAGCAACTAAATTTGGGTGTTTTGAGTTATGGATGAAATAGATGATAGTTTTTGAAACAGCGGGTATGTAGGTGGGTAAATGGTTTTTGTTTATGCAGTATCCTAATTGGAAGCACAAGAAACAACCTTGGGCTTTTCTATTAGAGCCCAAATACAATTGAGGCCTATTTCCTATCTATAAATAAGGGTTAATTTCACAAACCCCCTTGAACTTTGGGGATTATTGCACATAACACCATTAAACTATGTTTATCCCACATAAGCCCCTTCAACTATGGGGTGTCTCGCAAAACCCCACTGAAATTTATCTTACCTCATATAACCCACCTTCGTGTAATTTGTAAATAACTAAAATATTTTTGAGTGAAAAAATCTTAAGCTTCGTCACTTGTCGTTTACACGGAACATACTGCTTCCACCAAAATTTTAAAGTTTTGCTCTCAAGAAAATTTTAGTTTTTCACAAAATTACATGCAGGGGAGCTATGTGAGATAAGGGTTTTGGGGAGGGGGTGTTGTGAGACACCCTATAGTTCAGGGGGGTTAAGTGACATAAATAAAGTTGAGGGGAGTTACGTACAACACCACCAAATGTGAGGCGTTTAATGAAATTAACCCCTTCAAATAATAAAGTCCAACACCAAAATACAAATACACCAGCCATACCTAGGCAATATAACCACACAAGATGTAAAATATCAAAATACAACCACTAATTTATCTCATAACCTAGATACAAATAGAGTAAAAATATGAATGAGACTAAGGTAATCTGTTATTACAATGCACGCAGAAGCAGAGAATAAACATTAACAAAAACGAAAGAGCTCAACTTTCAACATCAACTTGATTTTAATAAGTTAATTTGAAATAGCTAAGATTTCATCCAATGTGATCATTAAAAAAACTTCAGGTCCTTTTCCCCTTTACATAGATGTATTGATTTCTAAAGAAAGAATTATTTATAGTAAATCACAAGCAAATCTTAACATTATTAGTACATAATGACTTACCTTGTCATTAACCTCCTAAGACTTCAATCTCTCAGTACTACTAACTTTAGATCAATGTACTACAAACACATATAAGTAGTTTAAAGATAAATTTTGTAAAATTTTTTGAGGAAAATAGCACTAAAATCATAGAACTGATAATAGCAATATAGCATACACCAATTTAAATGCTTAAATGACTGCTCTGAAGGATCACTTATTACTTGTAATTATAAAATATATCTCCATCTGAAATCTAAAGGAAAGAGAAAATTGACATTAAAATTAAAAAGCAAACAAAATAATTTACGACCAAAAAAAATATTCACTTGTTCCCCTAAATTTATAGCAGCCAATGCCAAGAAATTTCAACATTAATGTCAGATTCAGATCTTACCCATCTTGAAACATAATAATAATAAGTTCATTTTCCCATGCCAGATGCTAATAACAAAATAAGCGGAAATTTAAAATAAATCATAAATGAATGGACTTAAATTAGGACGAACTCACCATTTGTATCTTATGCTAATCTTTATTTTTTTTAAAGAATATCTCTGAATTTTCTGATAGTTTCTCCATACATTGATAGGGCAGATTCAGGAATGTCACAATTCGAGATTAAGTTCTCTAACACATTGGTTACTTCAAGATCAAATCCTTCAAATTATTCACATTTCCCACAAAATAAAAAAGTGTTTTTTCTTCATATATTTACATCCATGCAAAGGGGAAAAGGACTTGAACTTCCTCAAGGAGGCATTCGTGCTTCATGTAGTGATCCATAGCGCACTGAGTCCAAGCATCAACGATCTTTCAAGAGAGACAATTCAACACCTCGTTGATGTCTAGATTTTCCATTGGATCAACATCACCATAGAGATCATCATTGTGATGCCCCTGGTTTAACACATGGCTGCAGTTCAAGGTGAATTCAAAGATATCAAACCTGTCATGCACCCAACACTGTGCAACAACATGTTTTACCATCACAGTAATATCTCTCTAGTGGATTTTAACAAAAAGAAGTATGAGTACAAACAGATAAAATAAAGGTAATAATGAGGAACACAATATAGAGAACATATATTCAATAATAAGTAAAATCGTGTTTCAACAAAAGAAAAGATAATACATCTAATAATCTGTAATAAGAGTAATAAATCTCTGATCACAAGAGTCAATCGAAAAGTACAACAGTACTCAGCCTCAAAAATAAAATACATCTCTAAAATAAACCAATATCATAACTAAACCACTATGGAGCATTAACTGGCTATCTATGGAAGACGACGACTAGGCTAAATCTCCGTTAACCTGTGGCTCTACGGAACTCTGACCTGCTACCTGAAAAGAGAGAAAAATAAAAAGAAAATAACAACAGCGTCAGAGCTCTAGCAAGAACATCTTTGTCCGCCCCCAGCGTAAAGGTTAATGCATATAACGGAGGCTCTACCTAAAATATCTATAATCTACCTATATCATTTATCCTGTACTAAGAGGAGTTAAGATTTAGAAATCCACAATATGAGATGAGTACGTCGAGCGAAATAATCCAAACAAGAAAACCCTCATATATATACCATGTATCTCAAATTTTGAACGCTAAATATCAACTCTAGACTAAGAATAAATAAAAGCAATACATTACCAAGCCTCATTCAATACAAGTCGTGTCAAAATATCTTACACTACTCTCGGGTACGTGGCGCAATCACAAGAATAATAATAATTTGGTAAACGAATCTCGTACAGTAAGTGCCATGTAAGACAACCTCAGTCTTATACCCTACGCTCAGGGTAAATAACATTGGAGCATAAATACAAATACATGTAATCCTCTATAAAAAAATAATGATGCGGAGTAAGGCGCTCACAATATCATGTGGTTCACTACCTTACTCGAACACCCTGCAGAGTATAGGCATATCGTCATAATCGGGAACACAATGCAAATCAAATAAATGTGGAGTCTTGGTACTTACAGCCAAACTCAATGCCCTACGGAGTATAGGCATATCAGCCTAATCTGAAATGATGCATCATAGAGTGTAGTTTACCACGATCTCATTGTGGTATGCTAACTAACCCACTCTGAGTGTAGCCTACCGCTGTCTCATTGCGGTATACTAACTAACCCTACTCAAGCATCCACAACTATCGTAAAATGAAACAAACTCAAAATGATATATTATGCACCTCTAATAGTTTGTGCGTGCTCAAAACAAATACGTGTACACTCTCACGATCACGCCCGTGTGTCTATGCGCATCTCGTACTTCGTGGTGGTGATCAACACGCATGAAGAAACAACATAAGCAAAACGGCTCATATCGGTCAACCGAAACATCCTTTTCGGTCAACTGGCGATAACATGCACAATATGTACACCAAGAAAAACCTTAATCGGTAAATACTAACACCGCCGGAGAACAATAATTTTTGATAGTGAATAGTGATTTTGGCGGTGAATAGTGATTCTTACGGTGAATAGTGATTCTGACGGCGGCACAGATAGTGAATAGTAATTTCGATAGTGAACAGTACCCACCAGCGATGAAAATAGTACCTCCATCGGTGAATAGTACCTTCCAGTGGTGAACAATACTTTTTCTCTATTTAGGGATTTGATCTAAAATTCTATTCATCAATTTTCATCAATATTATATATTTTCTTCATTTAGGAATTTGATCTAAAGTTCTATTCCTCAATTTTATTAAAATCAAAACTAATTGGGAATGAGTTTGGAAAGAGATAAACTTTTTTTTATTAAACTCTGAAATTGGAATCTCTATCCGTTTTTTTTTTCGGAAATAGCCAAAATCCCCTTTCTCTTCCCTTTTCTTCTTCTCTCTCTCTCTCTCTCTTTCTTTCTCTTCCTCCCTCTTTCTCTCTCTCTTCTTTCTCTATTTATTATTATTATTATTATTATTTTCTTTTTCCTGTGAGTGAGAAGAGTGGGGGAGAGGGCGGGTCGGGGCTTTTTATAGTGATTAAAAGTGGGTAGTGAGAAAATTAGGCAAGAGGGTAGGTGAATAGTCCGGTTAGGTAGGAATATATACTATATATATATATATATATATATATATAATATAATATATATATATATATTATATATATATATATATATATATATATATATATATATATATATATATATATATATAATTTAAAAATAAGGTTTCATTCGCTATTTTCAGAAAGCAACGAAAATTTACCCACAACACCGTCTCGATATTCTAAGATCAATGGCGCAAACCTCACGTCTGTAAAACCCCGTAAAATTAAGTATATTTATGATATATAATAACAAATATATTATAATGTGATAAATAACATATTTTGTTGTTTGAGTATGCTAGGGATTGATTTGAGATCATCCAATGTATATATATGAGCTTAGAAGAGATACATGCACAAAAGCATGCAAAAATATGTATCTGTTCTGTTAGTAGTCGACTACACTGTTAGTAGTCGACTAGTAAGGCCATTAGTCGACCGGTAGTAGTATTAGTTAACTAGTCGGACTGTTTTCAGTTTTCTTATGGGTTTCGGGTTGGATTCGTTTTGTTTCAAACCCAGTTGTATATATGCGTACATATACTCGTTTTAAAGCTTTTTTCACCCTCTTTCACATGAAATTATTATCAGTCACCTTCTTCCTCAAACCCTAACCCTAAAGTGTGAGTTTTGGGAGAGATATTGAGGCGTTTGTTGAGAGAAAGGCGAGGCTTTGCAGTTTCTGACGAAGAAGGGATCTTGCACATGTGTTCAAGAGATCAACACAGCGTTTGAGGCAAGATCATCTTCATCCAAACATGTCCTTATAATTAGTTAAAGTTTTGAAGATATTTAATTGATGTTTTCATGGTTAAGTGTAACCTAATGTGATAAAAATCAGATTTTTGATGCTAAATCTTAACCCTATGCTAGATCTGAAGTTAAATCTTTGCTGCTGATGATAGAAACATGATCATGATAGTTAGGCTTGATGTTAATTTTATTTTTAACTTGTTAATTATGTTTAACTCATGAGTAAACCCTAATTAGTTGCTTAATTGAGTTTTCTTGTAAGCTAATCATGCTAAAACCCTAGGTTTGTGATATCTAAGTCATATAAACATGTATAAACGAAGTTTCACCTCTGTTCATGAGTAGATTTCATCAAATTTTGATAATTACGTTGTTTAATTAAGAGCTAATTGAGGAAATTGATTAATTAGGATGTTAATCCCTAATTAGAATAAGTTAATAGATTTGTTTCATGTTTAGGATGATTTCTGTTAAATATTACATGTTTTCATTTGTACTAAATCTCATGATAAGTATATGATGAATGATAAGCTCTGTTCATGCATGAAAGAATACATGTTTTGACAGAGTAGTCGACTACTAAGTTTAGTAGTCGGCTACTCATGCTTAGTTTGGATTTTCAGAATCTGTAATATTATGGAGTAGTCGACTAATTAATGTGCTTAGTAGTCGACTACTAATCCTGTTACATGCCTCACAGAGTCTGGATGGATTCAGTATAGTCGACTACTAAGCTTAGTAGTCGACTATTAAGACTTTTCCTAAACATTGTATTGCACTATTTTGAGATGCGATCGCAGGGTTCGAGTCGTACGATAGTACACGTATAGACATGAATATACATAAAATAGTATCGTAGTACACACATGAGTATCTTGAAGAACTGTCACGCCCTGCTTTCCAAAATACCCGGGAATCAAAACGTGAACAAGCCTGCGACGTATTTGATCAAGGAGAATATATAAAATAACATTTCTCCTCAACCTAATACGCTAAGCGTCAAGAAAATAAATACAAAGGCACAGGTCCCCGATCACAATAGCAAGAATATAAAGACAATCCAGAATAAGAAATAAACGTATCATCAATGGTAAATCATCCCAAGCATAAAATACGGGTCAAACATGCCTTATACATGACTAAACAAATGAATACTGAAGAAATATAAATACATCAATTAAGCGGGAATGAAAATGCTACAAAAGAAACTAGGATCATCAACTAAGAAGAGGTAGCTGAATTTCAGCCTATTCTTTAACTCTATCTGCAAGGTACTCCTGCTGAGAATCCTCTAGCTCCTGGCGATCTCCCAGCTGAACCTGTTCTTCCTCTAAGTCTGACGTACACCAGAAAAAATAGGTATACGTCAGCGTGCATGGCACATGACAAGACCCCACAAAAGAAATAGAACGATCGAAAACCCAAAGCGAAAAACGATACGATAATAGAAATGACAAAAGGACGTGCAACTGGAAATTCAATAAAATCAATCAAGTAACAAGTCGTTCATGCAACTAGCGATCAGAACAATCATCCAACTAATAATATCATACAACTAGATGGAATTAATACTTAAAAATCTACAACATGAGATGTAGTACGTCAAGCGAAATAATACAAACAAGGAAACCATCATGTACATACCATATGCCTCAAATTGTAGATAATTAAATATTAATCACGATCTGTGTATGAAAAGGAAATACAACTAGCCTACATCTCACATGAATTCATACGTAGCCAAGAAACGAGGTCATGTAACTAGCCATCCTAAAACTCACTGGTCCACATCTCATATAAAGTCAACATTCATATCACCGGATAACTGACTGTTCACAAATCCTCTACGTTCATCCAATACCGTTACATGAATCGGTCAGAGGACTACACGCAATCCGGTCTCAGCCTTGGTTCGAACTCAAACAAAGCTCAAGTGATGAAACAGGTCACAGACTAAAGTGACTACACGAATTCACTTTAACCCAACAAACCAACCCCAGTGACTACACGAATTCACTGGCGCAGGCTGGAAGATACATCGATAGTCACATCCAAGCACATGAACATTAACTTCCCCATCCCAACTCTTCTCTTTTTTTTAAATCGACCATAATCCTCATTGAAACTCGGGTTCACCACCTAAACTCGGTCAACGTACACACACATGTCACTAAATCCGTTCATGACGTACGAAGCCACTAAGTCATGAACTACTAAGATTCTCAATCACAACAAGGAGATAATAAATAAAACTAATTCCATGCAATAACATCATGGCATATCGAATAATCAAAATTAAGAATTATGAGATAATAAATAAAACTAATTCCATGCAATAACATCATGGCATATCGAATAATCAAAATTAAGAATTATAAATCATGAACAGCAACTACGTAATTCAGAAAATAATTCATTTTTTCGAATAATCAAAATTAAGAATTATAAATCATGAACAGCAACTACGTAATTCAGAAAATAATTCATTTTTCAAAATAATTTCTTTTATAATTATTTCTCATTATAATAATCCAAAATATTCCCTTTTCCAGAATAAATTCTTTAAAATTATTTCTCATCAATTATTATTCTAAAATAATTCATTTTTTCAAAATAAAATTCTTTTAAAATTAATTATAAATTCTCTAAAATGATTCTGTTATCAAAATAAATTCTTTCACTTCATTATCATTATTTCAAAAATACTATTTATCACACAACTATGATTTAAATCAATATTATTCACCAAATAACCCACACAAATAAATACGTCACAAATTAACATAAATAGATAAATCATAATTTCATCAACAAACCCACACAGATAATTATTAACAAATCTAAAATTGTAGATAATTCATACTAAATAGAAAAATTCAAATCTAAGCAAGTGGGATCTTGCCTCGGGTCTGTGTCCAAACGATTCGACATCGAGCGGTCTGTGAGTCTAATCTGAGCGCGAGTTTGGAGAGCGTTCGGTCGAGCTATGGGATGCCATCAGCGGGATGAGGTCACCGGCGATTGCGACGGCGGAGGTGAGGACAACGGGCGTTCAGGAGGAGAGGAGGGGCTGTTCGTGGTTTCAACTTTGAAGGCGGCACGACGACACGACGACCGAGAGCGGGGTTGTGGAGGTAGGTGGACTGCAGGAGGTCATGAGGTTGTGTTCGCCTGGCTGCAGGGTGGTCTGCCGGTGTAGGGATGGTAGGACGGCAGTAGGCGAGGGGAGAGGAGGAGGAGGTGGGGTGGACTGAGCAGAGGAGAGAGGGCGACGTGGCAGTCGGATCTAAGGCAGGGGTTCTGTGCGCGGTTCAGGAGGCGGCAGGCGGGTATGGCTCGTGGCTGAGTGGCGTTGGAGGTGAGGGCGTGAGGTCAGTGGGAGGTGGTAGGGTCGGGTGTACATGTGGTGCGCTCTTGCGGCGACCTGGCTGCCAGCGGCCGGGTGGGCACAGAGCGTTGCGGTGTGAGGGGATGATCGTGGGTGGCGCGTGACTGAGCGGTGCAAGGGGAGGCCGGCTTGGAGCGAAGGTCCTGAGGTCGGCGGGTCGGAGGATGGGGCGGCCGAGGATGGTGGCTTGGACCAAGGTGGAGCCGTTTAGGGGAGAGTGTGGTGGTTTGGATCGGAGCATGAGATAGAGGGGTGGCGGGCGGTTGGTGTTTGGGAAGAAACGAAAGAGAGAGAGGGGGAACAAAGAATTTTAAATATATATACTATATATATAATATATATATTAATATATATATATATATATATATGTGTGTGTGTGGTGTGTGTGTGTGTTGTGTGTTGTGTGTGTGTGTGAAAACTTGTGTCAACTTAAGTGGATAAGATAGTGTATCACAAAGTTTTTAACCACTTCATGATTGTCTAGGGACCTTGTATTATACAAAAAGATTTTATATAGATAAATGTGTGGCTACAAACCTTTTGGTGGACATCAACTTAAGTTGATGGAGTCTTGCTATTATATATATTATATATATATATATATATTATATATATATATATATATATATATATATGTATGTATGTATGTATGTATGTATGTATAGAGAGAGAGAGGAAAATAGGGTTTTGAAAAATAATATTAGTTACAAAAAATTTAAATAATTACGTGAAAATTATCTACACATCAAAACGTACAAGTTATAGTATTACAACTGATAATACGCAACAGTAGAAATAATACAAGAAATTGCATAATTAAACAAGAATAATTAATAAAAAAATATAATTACTTATATTTAAAATTAAATAATTATAGGATAAATATCTACGCGACAAAATGTACCAGTTGTGCTAATACGACAGCTGATATACAATAGTTAAAATGATACAATAATTTACACAAATAATACGTAATTAATAATTCAACATAATACATGAAATAATACGTAATAGTAATAATAATACAACATATTATTTAAAAAAATACGTAATAGTATCAATAACACAACGGATAAATTTTGAAATTTTTTACTACACTAAATAAATTTATAAATATCTAAATTATTTAAATAAATATATAATCAGATTTGTAAATCATAGAAAATTGTAGAAAATCGAGAAAAATACAAATACTCTTTTAAAAAATTATAATTAAATATTTTAAAATACTAGAAAATTATTTTAACTAGTATCAAAATTCATGATCCTTACAGATTTTGACTAGTGTTGAGCTGATTACACTTGAGTTAGAGATCGTTTATACACATGTTGGATATTATTGATGAGCACAACTCAGTACTATATGGGATAGTATGTTGATATACCAGACATACGCGAGATGGATATCGTTGATGAGCTCAGTTCAGTACTACATATGGTGGTGCGTCGATATTCTATTTGTACAGGCCATTGAGTCGGGTTTTGGATGCTTTGTCTATCAGTCCGTCCGCACGGGGGGTGCGATGAGGCTTGTGAGCCGTCTCTTAGGATACCTATATGGTAGGCCGTCCCTGAACTCATGTTATGCACTAAGATCGCGATGAGACTAATGAGCCGTGTATACTGTTAGGATACCTACAACGTAGTCCGTTGCACATGATAATGCGATAAATTAGAAATTTTGCGAAGAGTAGCAATATGACAATTATGTGATAGCCTGAGTTGGTGGATGCCAAAAGTGAATTCGACTCATTGTTGAGATATTTGATGACTGAGATACATTGTTATGTGAGTACACGAGAGATACATATACTGATGGTTATTTTGATGCTTTATCTTTTCAGTTGTGTTTCCTTTCATTCTTAGTTCAGGATTAATATTTAGTTTTCTACAATTTGAGACATATGATATATACATAAGAGTTTTCTTATTTGGATTATTTCGTTCAGCGTACTACCGTCTCGTGTTGTAGATTTCTAAGTATTAATAATATCATTAGATATGAGGAAAATGATCTAGGTAGACTATGCTTAATAGATAGAACCTCCACTTCATCCAGCAACCCTTCCTCTGGGGGCGGATGGAGATGATTTTGCTGTAGCGTTCTGATGTTCTTCTTGTTGTTTTTTTTATTTTAAAATTTTCTTTCAGGCAGCTCAGACTTCTGAAGAGCCGCAGGATGACAGAGTTCTAGCATAGTTGTCGTCGCGTATTTTAGTAGTTAAGACTCCACTATAGTTTTATGTTCTCATTCAGATATTAGAGTTTTGTTTTCATATTGTAAAGGCAGTATGCCTTAATATGATTTTTAGTTGATTCATGTTGAGACATTTTTATTATTCCAGATATCAAATGTATTTCAGTTGAGACATAATTTTTATTATGAGATATCTCTTTCTATATCATGTCTATTGTTTTTATTTCCTTATTTTGTCTATTTTGTACCTACACTTATATTTGATTCGACTAGAGGATATTACTGCGATTGATGAAATGTGTTATTGTACGGTGTGAGTGCATGGCAGGTTTAACATCTCTGGGTTCATCTTGGACTGTAACTATGTGTGAAATCAGGAGCGTCACAACGTCCATCTGATCAACAGAAAAATTAATAAAAATACAAATACGACAGATTTCAGCAGACTCGCAATACCGAGGCTGAAACTGCGAATCGATCTCAAATGGATTCCAATCTAACATTCATCCCCGAATAATCATCAATCATAATAAAACTCATTTATTATTATTTAAAATTATTTCTCAAATTCTCAGAGTTTTGCAATCATACTATAATCCTATTAAAAAGAAAAAAAAAGATAAAGAGAGATGTTAGACCGAAAACTGGATCAAATAGGCAGGCTTTTGGACTTTTGTGGAGTCGAAGTGTCAAACAGTAAGGAGAGGGGATTTATTTTTTTTACAGTATTGAAGATATTTGATCAATGGTAATTACTTGTATTGAGAGAGCTGCCAAAAGATTCCGTCCAAACACTTTTGTCCAACAAGGAATCCTTGGCAGCTTGTGATATTCCTCTCTTTGTCCATGACAGGTATTAGGGAATTTATTCATGATATTGCAATATTTGTGAATGATATCTTGTGGTAATGACGATCAAGTAGAATCTCATTGCATTGCTATCTTCCTGGTGATTGATTAGCTACATGTTTAATTGAGATTGCAGATTATGTAATGCAGGCAATTCGACTTTTTCCTAGCTTGCAATATTCTACTTTCTGATGTTTGCATATGAGTTGTCTCTAGCACTAATTCAGCATGTCAGCTTGTTTATGATCATTCACTGCTTACTATAAATTTTTTGTTAATGTTGTATGTACGGGTGTTTGCTACTCTGTTTGAGTTAGTATACGATTTAATGATGAATATAGGATAGAGAATTGATGGATATATTTTGGCTAAAAAACTCAAAAGTATTGGTAGAAAATGAAAATAGGATATAGAATTGATGGATATATTTTGGCTCAAGAACTCAAAAGTGTCCATAGAAAGATTTTTACAACTCACACTTTTAAAGAGAGTCAATCAATTTATCAACTTATTCATACTTAACAGATGAGTATTTGAATTCCAATGGTATTTTTTGTGAACGCGTAAAAACGCGTGAGGTGATTTAAACGTGGGCCCCCCCACGTTGTGAAGAGATCAGCGGACAAAAGCAGGGGATATCTTTTCCGCGTGAAGGCTTTGGCACGAACAACGTTGCACGGCCCACCCAAATGTCTGATTGAACCTATAAATACCTAGTTTATTCTAGGGTTTCGGTGGCAGGCAAGCAAAGAGGGGCGTGCAAGTGCAAGGAAGGATTCTCTCTTTTGGCTGGCGGCTACGAAGATCAAAGAATGAGCAAGACAGAGAGAAAGTGCAAGGAAGGATTCTCTCTTTTGGCTGGCGGCTACGAAGATCAAAGAATGAGCAAGACAGAGAGAAAATTGAGGAGGTGCAAAAGTGTTGGCAGCGTTCTTTTTGGACGGCGTGCAAAGAGTCATTTTGTGCTTTTGAGAGAGATAATTGTGTGAGGGTTTAGATTGAGTGATTGTAAACTCTAGTTGTATTATCTCTCCCTCTAATAGTAGATCTCCCCCTCCTTGCCCCGTGGACGTAGGCAGTTTGCCGAACCACCTAAAATTGGTTGTTTGAGTTTGTGGCCATTGTAATAGTTTTTAGGATCCCTCGACAGGTCAGTCCTAGAACTGATGAGAGGAAGAGCCGATATTTCACTTTGTTGAGATATCCGCTTCAGATTCTTGTCTCCTTGGTGTGACGAGAATTCTTATCGATCTTTCTCTCTTATTGTGCACCAGAAACTCTGCCGAAATTTCCGCTGCGCACAACAAGTGGTATCAGAGCCCAGATTCCAGATCTAGGGTTTGGTTGGAGGAGTAGATCTATTTGGAGGCCCATTTAGGACTTCGTTGGTGATAAAGGTGGAATCTTTTTGGTAAAGACTCTATCTTTTCAATTTTGGATCTATTTTTCGTTCGTTGGTGCGTAAGATGTCGGGGAAAGAAGGTGCTTCGGGTGTCGAGGGTGGTTCTTCTGGCGTGAAGACCATTCAGAGTTTGAATATCCACTCTATGAAGATAGATGTGGAGAAATTTAATGGCACAAACAACTTTGGATTATGGAGATGCGAGGTTTTGGATGCGCTGAACGCGCAGAATTTGGAGGATACATTGGAGTTAGATGGCAAGCCAGATGAGATTGAAGAGAAGGTTTGGAAGAAGATGAATCGAACGGCGTGTGGTGTGATTAGATCTTGTTTGACTCAAGATCTAAAATATGATATGATGAATGAGACTTCTGCAAAGAAGATTTGGGAGATTCTCGAAAGCAAGCATTTAACCAAGAGTGTGAAAAATCGCTTGCATTTGAAGAGGAGACTTTATCTTTTCCAGTTGAAGAAGGGAACCTCCATTAGAGATCACATGAACCACTACACAAAGCTTCTTGCGGATTTGGCGAATGTGGATGTCAAGATTGAAGATGAGGACAAGGCGTTGCTGTTGTTGAGTTCCTTGCCCGACGAGGAATATGAGACCTTCGTTCTTACTCTGATTAATGGGAAGGCATCACTTTCGTATAGTGAGGTCACCGCTGCACTTGTGAATTATCAGCTTCGAAAGAAGGATAAGGAGGCTTCAGTTGAGCCGGTAGCAGAGGCGTTGGTCGCAAGAGGGAAGAATCCAAACCGGAAGAATTGGAAGTCACAGTCTAGAGTAGGGCATCCTACAATTGGAAAAGATCAGTGTGCTTGGTGCAAGGAGACTGGTCATTGGAAGAAAGACTGCACAAAGCTCGACGAATGGATGAAGAATAAGCAGAAGGGAAAAGGGAAGCAACCATCATCAGAAGCAAACATCGTATCGGATGGTAATAATTCTGACTCTTCTATTTATTCGCTTTCTATCAGTCCTACAGATAGCTATTCGGAGGAATCTGAATGGATGTTGGATAGTGGTGCGACCTATCATGTGTGCCCTAGAAGGGAATGGTTCTCCAGTTTTGAGAAGCTGGTGGATAGTGGTGTGGTGTACATGGCTGATAACCGTGCATGCCAGATCCTTGGGATAGGAAGAATTCGCATAAAGATGTTTGACGGGACTGTTAGAGAGTTAAACGATGTGAGATATGTTCCTTCTTTGAGGAAGAACTTGATCTCGATTGGAGCTTTGGTTGGAGAGGGTCTGAAGGTTCGTGTTGAGGACATGGTTCTCGAGATTGCGAGAGACTCTCGTATTTTGATGAAGGGCGTCAGGAGAAATAACCTGTATTACTTGACTGGAGGTATAGTGGCAGGTGGAGAGCTGACGACTTCTGTTGATTCGACTAGACTGCGGCATTTGGGGCTTGGCCATTCCAGTATTGATTCCTCGCATAGATTGAAAGAGGGTGCAAAGACCTGCAGTTTGAAGTCCAGTTTGCAACCAAATCCCCTTTGGAGAAAGTCCTAGTAGTATCCAACAGATTGAAGAAGTGTGTGATAGACAGAAAGGTGAAGGTACTCCATTCTGGTGGGAGGTACAAGATGGACCTGTTTCTGTATTGGAGCCGAGCTCACGGCATTTCGAGACACTTCGTTGGAAAGGAAATCTTGGGGCAACTAGATAAGATGACAAATTTGGAGAACCGTACCTTACTGGAGGAGGATCGGTGTTTGTTGTCAAGCAATGGTCTGCATAAGAGTTTCTGGATAGAGGCTTCGACATATTTGGGCCATCCTATTAAAGAGTTGTCAACTGCTGTGATTGGAGGTAAAACTCCATTGGAAGATAGGTCTGGTAGTGTCACTTTGGTTGAGGCTTCGATGAGGGAGCTAATTGACTCTCAGCAGGTGGAGAGTTTTGGACAGACCTTAGAGGTATCGCAGCGGGTGGAGATGGATGCTACTCCACATCAGGTGAAGATTATTCCAAATCATTCTGCATTGGTTGGGATTCCAGCTGAGGTGACACAGCGTGGAAGTTATTTGGATTTATATGCAGATGATGAGTTGGGTTTTGAATCGAGTGCAGCTGACAGACATAGTTTGGATATGACCATTGGTTCGCCTCAGGTGGAGGTGTTTGAGGGCATTGGAGGTGCTATCAGCCGCAAAGTAGATGATATTGGAGAAGGGTTGCGTACTCTTCTATTGGATTGAGGTCGTTAGCGGCCATTTGGGTGAACTACGTTCGGCTTGATTCCTTGGGCAAGAGGATACGTAGGCAGTCTTTATGATGCAGCCGAGTTGGATTATTTGATGGGGTGAGATCGATTTGGTGAGTTGATACTGACATTTGGAGAGTGTTTGCATTCTCATTTGGGTTCTCGACTTGTTATGGATTAAGTCTGTTGTCGTGAATTATTTCACGGTGTACTGGACACAACAAGTGAGACATTTGGTTTGGTCGGTGTCGGCTCAGTTTTGAGGAAAACTTCACCGAGGTGAAGAATTGTGAACGCGTAAAAACGCGTGAGGTGATTTAAACGTGGGCCCCCCACGTTGTGAAGAGATCAGCGGACAAAAGCAGGGGATATCTTTTCCGCGTGAAGGCTTTGGCACGAACAACGTTGCACGGCCCACCCAAATGTCTGATTGAACCTATAAATACCTAGTTTATTCTAGGGTTTCGGTGGCAGGCAAGCAAAGAGGGGTGGCAGCAAAGTGCAAGGAAGGATTCTCTCTTTTGGCTGGCGGCTACGAAGATCAAAGAATGAGCAAGACAGAGAGAAAATTGAGGAGGTGCAAAAGTGTTGGCAGCGTTCTTTTTGGACGGCGTGCAAAGAGTCATTTTGTGCTTTTGAGAGAGATAATTGTGTGAGGGTTTAGATTGAGTGATTGTAAACTCTAGTTGTATTATCTCTCCCTCTAATAGTAGATCTCCCCCTCCTTGCCCCGTGGACGTAGGCAGTTTGCCGAACCACGTAAAATTAGTTGTTTGAGTTTATGGCCATTGTAATAGTTTTTAGGATCCCTCGACAGGTCAGTCCTAGAACTGATGAGAGGAAGAGCCGATATCTCACTTTGTTGAGATATCCGCTTCAGATTCTTGTCTCCTTGGTGAGACGAGAATTCTTATCGATCTTTCTCTCTTATTGTGCACTCTCTTATCGATCTTGTCTACCAAAAGATTTTTTAAAACTCGTGCTTTTAAAAGGAGTATGATATGATTCTTGGACTTAGAGATGTTGCTCTTCCATGTATTAATATTTTAGTTTAGGGGTAAACTATAAAACATTTGCTGGTGAAGAAAGAGATGCGTTAAATTGTTTTGGAGCAGGTACACTATTTCTAAGTCAAAAATTTAAAATTATACAAAATATCTTGACGTTTCAAAACCCAAAATGACAAACATGAAATCTAAAAAGCAACAACAGTCTCCAAAGAATTTAAAATTGGCAAGTAACATCCTCAACGTTCCAAAAAATTATAAAAAAAACACACTTAAAAGTTTAAATAATTAAAAAGCACCTGAAATTATGAAATTTTAAAACTTTCAAATAACAAAGAAGAATTCATACCATCAAGAACATGAAATTTTAAAATTTATAAAAAATAACCTCAAAGTTATAAACATTAAAAAACACCTTTAAAAGTTAAAAATCACAAAGAAACCCTGAAGTTTCAAAACTTATAACCAGTACATATTAATTTTAAAAATTATTAGCAGACCGCTAATATTTTAATTTTTACAACAAACAATCACAAGTTCCAATAATTACAAAAACACCCTCAAAATTTCAGAGTCATAAGAAATATCCTGACATTCAATAACTTACCATCAATATATGAAATATAAAAATTACAAGCAGCCAACTTAAAATTTAAAATTTTTAAAAACACTCTTAAAGTTTTAAATTTTATAAAACATACTCTCAAAAATTCAAAATCACAAAAAGACTAAAATTTCAAAACTTAGAAAATAAAAAAGTAGTTATTTGATATTCTTTCATTAAGGTATATAAATTTAACTTTCAATTTAAGGTTTACTATCCTTTTTCAGTATCAGAAAGTGGTCTAAATTTATTGTAAAAGATAAAGTGGAGAATGATTGATGATGGCTCAATAAAAAATGAATGAGAAGAATGAAAGACACTATTTTCTGAATATTTTATAGAATGATTTATTTTTTGAGTAAATTAGGAATCTTTAGAAGGGATTTTAGTAAAATTTTTATAGTACTTTTATATGCTTGTGTGGATATTTTATCATTTGAAGTGTACTAGAGTAAACATTAATCTTTACTTTATCATTATTTTAAAGTTTATCAAGAATTAGGAACAAACTCTATATTCTCTTTTGTATCATTTTAGCCCACTTTTACATAATTATATTGTCTTGTTAGCTTTAATTATTCATTTTTCTTTTATAACGTTCTTTTTTAAAGTGTTTTTAACTTTTACAACACTATACTTTCTCAAGTCAAGTTCGGTTTTATGTCGTTCCAAATAACATGATAATTCAAATTAACTTCGGATTACATTTGTTTCCTGTCAATACAAATGCTAATATGAAAACTCAAATTAGGTATAGCTCATTTAAACGAGCATAAAAATAATAATCACAATGCTAAACTTTAGAGACATAAGAGAGCAAAAACCATCAAAGTAGAACCGAGAAATAAATTTTAATAAGGAAATAAATAGAATATACTTAATCATGATATTTAACCTCGTGCATTGCACGTGTATAAAACCTAGTTAAAAAAACCAACATAAAATAGCACGCATGAGTTTTAAAGAATATCACATTAATAAGGGGGGGTCTACTAAAAATACCAACATGATAATTTAGGGGGAAAAAAATAAAAAAAGGGGTAATTTCAACTCAATGTCAAAAATGCAAAACGTAAATACTCTGATTTAGAGGCCAGATATGCAAATACGATAGATCTAGGGCCAGGGGTGTACACAGCCCGCAATTGAACTCCTCTCTCTTCAGCTTCAAGATCTAATCTCACTCCGAGAAAGTCAAACCCCTCCAAAAATCAACCTCCAATGGCGAAGCGCCGCCCCGGACCTCGCCGACGACCACGCCTGCACCCGCAACCCGGCACAAACTGGCGGCTCCAACTCCCCCCCGCCTCCCCGGCAAAGTCTACTGCCAGAAGCACCACCTGTTCAACCTCGCCCCGCTCTAAATCCAAATCCCTAGCCCCAAACCCTAACCCTAACCCTAACCCTAACCTCCTCCGCGAGATCTGGGCCTTCCACCCCACCCCCGGCGCCCCTCCCCGCCTCTACGCCCGCGTCGAGCGCCGCGTCCCCAACCAGTCCCTCGTCGAGGTCACGCCGCTGATCCCTTACCCTAATGATGGCGTTGATGTTGCCTGTGGGCTGTTTAGGGCTTTGCAGACCACGGAAATGAAGGATATGGGGACGTTTAGTCATCGGGTTTGGTTCGAGATGGGAGCGGGTGATGGAGGAGAGGAGTTGTACAAGATTTTTCCGAGGAAAGGGGAGGTTTGGGCCGTGGAGAGGTATAATTGGGTGGAGATGGTTTCGAGCTTTGGGGACGTGGAGGGGGCGAGCGGGCTTGTGCTTGAGGAGGAGGAGGAGGAGGAGGAGGGGGGGTGGAGGAGGATTGGGGACGTGGAGGGGGCGAGCGGGCTTGTGCTTGAGGAGGAGGAGGAGGAGGAGGAGGGGGGTTTTAGGAGGAGGTTGTATGAGGGTTGTGAGTTGATTCGGAGGTTTTCGATGGAGGAGATGGGGATGTTCTTGTATAGGATTTCGGACGCGAGAGTTATCGGAGTTGGCAATTTGTTAGCATCGCAGGTAATGTGTTTGATTTTATCCCTCCTTTTTGTTAATTGTGACAAAATTTTTGCTGTTTCTATACAAATGTAGTGAGCATTGAACTGCATCAAACTGGAATTTAGGAACATTCAAATACAGTCTTATTGAAATTGTGAAAAAATGATACTTATGATAGACAAATCTATAGCGCTGGTGATGGTTGGTTCCTGAGTTGATGTTGATTGAGGATGGGATCAGTGTTGTCAATGCGCGAGGCGCAAGGCAGGGCGCAAAGCATCTTTACGCGCACATGCGCAAGGCGCAACGCAATGCGCGTGCTCGAGTGATGCGAGGCGCACACCGCACACATAATTTTTCAATATATATAATCAAGCGCGAAAGAACATGTTTTTAGAATTTACATGATAAATAATATCTTACTACAAAATCACAATATAATGCCTTAATTTCTAATGCTAACACCCAATATAGTAGCAAAATTCATAAATTTTCAAATCAAATGTTAAATCAAGACTAATATCCAAGTAAAGGATTAGTAATGGTCCTCAATTGAAGGCTATTAGAAAGGCCTAATGGATTTATTTTGTTTTTTGGGATATGGAATATCAAATATAAAGGCTCGATTGAAATGTTAACAAACAAAACTATATGAGGATATGTACTACATGCACCCTGCACAAAGTAAGGATGTACGCGAGGCGTAAAAGGCACTACTGCATCAGATGTGGGACGCTTCGTCACCGCCCCGCATCGTAAGGCGCATGAGGCGCAATAAGGCGAGCACCTTTGAAAACACTGATTGGGATAGTTCTTGATGTGGGAATGTCCCAAGTTTAGCTGTTGTGTGACAATAGTTTAAGAGGACTTCTTTAGGGTGCCACATCCCCATCCACTCCCTTGTCGAGGTAACTCCGACTCATCCCTTATCAATGTTGCTTTTCATGGACCTTTTAGGGCTTTGGATTTTTCAGGATGAAGGATACGGGGACATTTTAGTCACAGTGTTGGTTCAAGATGTGAGGTGGAGAGGAATTGTTTAAGATTTTTCCGAGGAAGGGGGTGATATGGATGTGCAGAGGTATAATTGGGTAGAGATGGTTTCGAGCTTTAGAGATATGGAGGAGAGAGTGGGCACGTGCTTGTGGAAGATGACATGGGTTTTTAGAGAAGGCCATATGAGGGCTGTGAGTTGTTTCAGAGGTTTTAGATGGAGGAAGTATGGATGTTCTTTTAAAGGATTTTAGGTGTGAGGGTCATTGGAGGCGGCCCAATATTGTTGTTGCAGTTGTTGTGCTTGATTTTGTTTTGTTGTTTCTATGCAAATATAATGAACATTGAACTAGAACTTATGAACTGCCAAATATAGTCTTACATAATTTGCGAAAAATGCTACTTATAATATACAAGTTTATAGCATTTGGTTGTGGTTCTTGAGATCGATATTGGTAATTGAAAGAAAACTAATTGGGATTGTCCTTGAGATGGAAATGTCCCAAATTTAGATATTGTGTGGAAATAGTTCAAGAGGACTTCTTTTGGGCACCACATCCCCAACCTATTCCTTGTCAAGGTAACTCCCACTCATCACCTACCTTGATCCTATAGTTGATGTTGCTTGCTGGCTTTTTAGGGTTTTAGAGTCTACGTCTATGTTACCTGGTTGCTGCTATCTTGAAGACGTAGCCGTACACGTACCCGCATCAAACACGTACCCGACACTTCCCAAACTTCGTGGACACTACTTGGATACATGCATACATTTATTCAGACATATACTCAATTATCCAATATATGTTTTAATTTAAAGCACTTGTCACACACTTCTTGGATGTATATCCTACACTTTACATTATTTCTTGATACTCTTTAGACATTGGTCGAGTTCATTTCGGTCCACACCCAAGTTGAAAGCTATGATTCCAAAAGGTCGTCTGGGTATCTAGTTAAAAAAAACAAATAGTTTCAAACTTATAATAATCAACATTGTGAAAGACGCTCAACTGTGCTAGAAATTTTAATTCTAACAACGCATGAACTGAAAAATAATGATATATTTTAAGTATATATGTAGCAGTGTCCCAGTTCCTTACATTTTACAGATGCTCTGTTCCCATACCCGCACCCGTACTAGTACCCGCACCCATTTCCATACAATTTAGGTCTACGTAGTTGAAGGATATGGGGATATTCAATCATAGAGTTTGGTTCAAGATGGGCGGTGGAGGGGAGGAATTGTATAAGATTTTTCTAAGGAAGAGGGAGGTTGTTTAGGTTGTGGAGAGGTATGTTGTGTGAAGATCGTTTCGAGCTTTAGGTACGAGGAGGAGGCAAGCTGGTTGGTGCTTGTTGAGGTGGAGAGGGTTCTTAGAAGAGATTTGAGGGGGTTCTTAGAAGAGATTGTATGAGGGATCGGAGTTGGATTAGAGTTTCTAGATGAAGGTCATATGGATGTTCTCGTATAGGATTTTGGGCGCCAGAATTGTTAGAGATGGCAGTATGTTGGGGTTGTAGGTAATGTCTTTGTCTTTTTTTTTTGTTAATTTGTCGAGCTAATATTTTTCACACAGTTTTGTTGTTTCTATGCGAGCATAAATGAACAATGAACTAGATTTAGGAACGTTTAGCTATAGCTGTACTGAAATTGTGAAAGTATGCTAATTATGAGATGAAAGTTTATAAAATCGATGCTAGTATTTGAGATTGTTATTGATAGAAGAACTAATTGAAATAGTTCTTGATACAGAAAATGTCCAAAGTTTGTATCTTGTGTGGAAATAGTTTCTTTAGAGGGTTGCAATCCTAATCAATCCCTTGTTGAGGTCACTTTACTCCTTTACCCTGATCTCGCTGTTGATGTGCTTGTGAACTTTGTAAGGCTTCAAACATCATTGAGATGAAGAACATGAGAGCATTTAGCCATCGGTTTTGGTTCGAGATGGGTGATGGAGGGGAGGTATTGTATAAGACTCTTCCTTGAAAGGCAGAGGC
>NC_033798.1:8080841-8099554 GCF_001876935.1 Asparagus officinalis
TTGAGGCACATGAGTTGATTCGAAGGTTCTAGATGGAGGATAGGGGATGTTCATGTTAGATGTAAGAGCTGTTGGAGGCAACCACGGTGGTGTTGTTGCCGGTTATGTGTTTGATTTTTATGGTTTTTTTGTTAATTTGTGAAGGAAAGATACGAAGCTTGATGAGTTTTTATATTTGGCAAAATCTTTTTGTTCTTCGGATAGCATAATCCACATTGAAGTGGAATTTAGGAGCATGCAACTATAATCTTACTGAAGTTATAAATGCATAATTATGAGATGCAATTCTTTACCATTGATTGTGGTTATTGAGATTGATTTTGATAAAGGAACTTTTAGGGCTTACAACTTCACTTGAGGACACAACGGACATTTACCCATCATATTTGGTTCTGCATAGGAGGTGGATAGGAGGAATTGTTTAAGATTTTTCCTAGAAAGAGGAGATATTTGGGCTATGTAGAGGTATAAATAGGTGGAACTAGCATTGAGCTTTGGGGATATGTAGGGGTAGGCTTGTGCCAGATGAGGAGGGATTCTTTTAGGAGGAGGAGGTTTGAGCAGCGTGAGTCTATCCAGAGTTTCTCGATGGAGGAGGTTTGAGCAGCGTGAGTCTATTCAGGGTTTTCAATTTTTGGTGCAAGATTTGTTGGATGGTGTTTGCAGGTTATGTTGTATCTTTTGTTAATGTGTTAGGAAATATAACACTTTTGACAAGATTTTGTTGTTTCTACGTGAGCATAGGGAACATTGAACTAGAATTTAGGAATACTTACATGTAATCTTAATTTTGAACAAATGTACTCAGTACTCATGAGATGCAATTGTGTCACATTGATGATGGTACTTGAAATTGGTATTGGTAGAACTAATTGCGATAATCCTTAAGATGGAAATGTCCTAAGTTTAGATATTGTGTAGGAAAGTTTAAGAGGACTTCTACGGGAATGGGTTGAAATGGATACGTTTATACCTCATGCACGTGGAAAGGACGAGCACCCATGCACAGAGCAGTAAATTGAGTCCTAAGTGGCTATCATGAGATGTAGGCTAATAAAGTTCGTATAGTATCATGGAATAATCAATTTATTAGATTTTAATCTGAAAGAGATTATTTTCCATCTAATTGTCTTCAATCCTTGATCTCTCATAAAACAATCAGTCATTGCTTGGGTACCTAACTGTTCACAAATTGGTCTTGCTACCAGATCCCCTTTTTAGTAGTAGACCATCTTCACCCTTTTTCTCTCTCTGATGTTAAGTGAAGTTGTGATATGGCTAATTCTGAATGAAAGTTTGGTAGCATTGATAATGGTTCTTGAGATTGATGCTCACATATGAAGTATTTGAGGTATTCCATGGGTGGGAAATGTGAGCTCAGTTCCTAAATGGTTAACTTTAATAGGTCATGCAAGAAATGACTCAGGGAGATGCACATATACCTTAAGCATGAGCACAGAGTGCAAAATTGTGTTCCTGAGTACCATTAAGAGAGTTCTGGGTGCTGGAGTTGCGGAGGTGGCTTGGAGTTTGGGTTCCTGTCTCAATTCCTGCTTGTTACTTTCTATGGTGAATTTGGAGAAGGGTTCATAGAGGTATCAACTTTGAGTAATCCTTATATTCAGACTTTCCAGCAACCTTAGGCCTCGTTTGGCAAAAGGTTAAGAGGGTTTAGCCAATAGAAGTCGGTAACGTGGGACGCTATAGCGAACCACGACCCAGGTTCAATCGACCCAGGTTCGTATGGAATGCAACCCGATTCACCAACTCCAAGGACCCGATTTAGAATTCAAGGCTGTAAATTTTTTGGAAAACAATAACTCTTTCTTAAAAGAATAAATAACAGAAAAAGAACTTGAGAAATTAAGCAAATACCTTTATTGCAACATGATTTTTAATGTTCTTTTACCATTATTGATATCAACTAGCTTATCTCTTAAATTTGACTCTTGCATGAGCCGAGCATAAAGCGTACCACATTCCCTGATATACCGTATAAGTCTACCTCTCTCGTACCCGATCCCTAATGAGTGGTGTACCATATTCCGATGTACCATGTTCCGATACCCCCGTGAAGTGGAATGAAGCGGGTTCCATGCAACACAGGTTTAGCCCCTCCTTAACCATCCAAACAGGTTAATTTGGTCAAAGGGCTAATGAACCCTTGATAAGGGTTGAAGTTAGTTAACCCCTCATTTAGAGGAGTTAACAAATCTGCCTAAAGAGGAGGCTTAAGCGTTAGTCCCTCTTGAAATAAGGAATGAAACTTTAAAAATGAATGTACTCTACGATATTTATGGCAACTAACCTCATTGACCCTTCTTTATTTGCCAAACACAAAAAGCTTAACCTTTCATCTTGACTATCAAATCCACATGTAATTAAATTCTTTTTAACCTGTCATGACGGATTAACTAAGTTAGTCCTTCCTCTTAATCCTTCTTCCTTAACCCCTTGCCAAACGGCACCCTATGGCTTAGGCTATCCATATCAATATTGCACTAGATTGTTGGAACCCTCTTTTGAAATATTGCACAATAATTATCCTGAAATTATGAGTAACTGCTACTTCTGAATGGAAGAACGTAAGATTCAAACCAAATGGAAAGAACTATACCACTTGGCCGAAACATAAGAAAGAGCATACTTGACACATTGATCTAAACAGATAGCAGGCTCTGACCTAACCTAACGCATCTACTCCTCTATACAAATGGGAGAACCCAAGATTCACTATTCATGCTATAGTAAATGTTACAACAACATTTAATGTAGCATTATTACTGTAGCAACATGAAACTGGCTATTGGATTTTTTGAAAAATAATACTGTATCACACGAGAATACTGTAGCAATGGAAAACTTTAAGGACTACTGTAGCAGTTAAAGCGAGATTACTGTAGCAGTTAAAACCGGGATTACTGTAGCGGAAAATGTGTTCACACTAGTGTATTAAATGGGTGAGTCGGGGCAACCAGTTATGGCCACACACCCTGGATATATATAGACTAACCCTAGTTTGGTTCAGGTCATATCAAAGTAGAGACCCTTGTGCTTATTCATTTTAAAGCGGAATGTTGTTTGCTAGTTTTGAAACATAAAAGTAAAATTTTCAAAACCAATTCCATTTCGTTGTAAGTTCTTTTTTATAACATAATAATGTTAACCAAGGTTCCAAAACAAAATTTTCCTATAGGAAAATTTCTCGTGCTGGGTTAACATAAATGTTAGGGATCTACTATTGTACTATAGGCTACAACACCCATAATAGAAGTCATTCAAATGCAAGAGAAAATTTCTTTTGCAGGGATAACATAAATGTCTGGGTGCTACTATAGTCTACAACAGCCATAATAGAAGTCATTCAAATCAACTGTTATATGATTAAAGTATAGAATTTTCCAACTGCTAAAATAACCCACTAACAGTGATGTATTTCCCCAAATCAGTTAAGTCCGTTCACATGCTATCCTTTTTATATCTATGCTTGAACTATGTTTTGGAGTTAATCTGGTGTTTTTCCAGTTGGTGGGAATTTTCTTGTGTTAGGGTAAGCAATGATAAATGTCTTCATGTGTTATATATCAGGAATCCATGTAAATGGACTCTGTTCTGGAGTTTCTTGTGTACTTTGAGTCAAGTGTTGGCCATATTGCCTATTTGTTTGCACAGAACCAGTTGATTTAAGTGGTGTCAATATTTTTTTCAAACTCTTACTTTCAGTTTGGAGCCCTCTGCAGTAAATGAGATCTATATAGGTTCCATTCCTCCCCCTTCCCCTTTTGTCGCTCGTTAATTGATGCTTTTATCTATACATTTTTTACTTAGGTATCTCTGTGAACAAATCTTTCCCCGATTTTTTTTAATCAATTGATCCATATGTGTGAACTATAGCATCTTTTTATTGTTCCTATAAGCATTCCGTGCATTTTTCAGGGATGCGTGTCACTCACTGAAGGCGAAAATGGGACTAGTCTCCAGGGGCAAGTGACAATTTGTCATCCACCAGAAGTAGAAAACATTACTGAAAAACCTACTGAAGAACAGGCCTCAGATACTCTTCTCAAAGAAGGACAAGTAATAGAAGAACTGGCTCCAGGTTCTATTGATAATGGAGGTGAATATGCACAAACTTCACGAGGCATTTCAATACAAAGTGCTGATGGATATGAGATGACATCGAGAAGCACAGAGAACTATCGACAACCAGAAATTTGGAGCTTCTCTCAAGGAGTTTCAAAAGCTAGACCAGTTGATTATGAGGCAGCATCTGTGTTATAGGCCAAGAAGTTGTGTAGAATCTTGGTTTATAGGGAGAACAACTTTCATGTGTAGATATTTTTTTTCTTTAATAATGATAACGTGTTTTTTTAATAACGAGAATATGTAACATTTTGTGTTAGTTGTATGTGACAAGGTCTATCAAGTTAACTGTGATGTTCATTGCTCCTTTTCCCCCTCTTTTTCGGATTTTTTTTTGCAATTTTTTCATGTTTAATAATAAATCTTTTTTTTTTGAAAGAAACATATCATGTAAATAGTTTTATTTATGTTTGCTGATTTATTTTTACATGATAAATGTAATATTTTCAATGAAAAATAATAAATTAAATATTTTACGGCATGTTTGGTAACTTTGGGATGGATTATAATCCACTTACAGTCCTGATAGTCAGCTTTCAATATTTAGGTATCTGGTAAATAAATGGATTCTAATATGTTGTTAATGACAAAATGATAAAAATCTCAATTTAAGGCATTCTCTAGAATTTTGTGAAATCGGGAGGGATACATTATCTTACTTGATCAAATTGGTCATTATCTTACATGGTCAAATCTCATGTATTATAATCCACAAAAAACAACCCTAGATACTTTTTTGGTGGACTATAATCTAATAATCCACTCAAAATAAACCTACCTAAAATGCGACAGGGGATTATAAAAACTAGAAAAACTAGATTGTATACACTTTGACGAAGTTTTCAACAATGCTCTTCGTTAAAATTGATCTCCACTTTTCTCACTATCATATATGATGCACTTTTTAACCAGAGGTTAAAGATGCTTTAGCTTTGATCTAGCACTATGTTTTATATTTTATTTAGGGTAAAGTGCTTCTAGCCCTTAAAATAATAAATTTATTCCACCCACCCCCAAGACTTTTTCAAAACTCCAACAACCCTGTAAAGGAAATGGCATATTCATTTAGCCCCCTCCTGCTCAAATTAAACCCTCATATGTACTTTAAAAACATGGTTAGACCAAAATACCCTCCATAGTTTGTTTTGGGACGTGGAGGGGAGAGGGGGCCATCATCTCACTGTATGCTCATTTAATGATGATTAGAAATGGGTTTTGGAGGGAAAAACCCTAGTTCCCTCCAATTTAGTCCCTACAACCATCTTCTCCCTCCCTCTCTCTCTCTCTCTCTCTCTCTCTCATGGCCACTAATTCTCTCCATAAATCCTCTTTGCTTCTTCAAGTACTCTCCCTTGACCATTTAATTCTCCTCCATAAGTTTTTCTTTACTTCTTCAACTACTTTTCTTCATAATGACGGAAGGATCCCTCACTTGCATAGTTACAAACACAAAAAGCAACGAAGAGGTTGAGGGTGTTTTCGTAGTTATTAATAACTCTACAAAAATTATTAGCTTGAAGTATCAAGTGTCTCGAAGGCTTAAACTCCCATTGCAATTTCTTTCACTGAAATACATATCCAAAAAGGAAAAAAATAGTTTTACAATTGAAAATGACGACGACCTCAGCTTGATGTTCAAGTATTGTCCTCGCATTAGATTTACAATCATAAACTTATATGCTACCACAGCTGCAAATTCTTCAACTTCTCAGAACACCCAAACTTCTCCAGAAAATATGCAAGAATTTTAAACTCTTTATTTTCCCAAAGCATTTTAATAATTTTATTTATGAAATTAGATAGGATTTGAAAGTTATCAGTTGGTTGTTAACCATATAGGTTAGTTGTTAAGGTCTTAGTCGTTTGTTAACCTTACGAGATAGTTGTGAATATTATAATTAGTTGTTAGCCATAATGATTAGTTGTTGAGGTTTTGAATTGATTGTTAACCTTATGAGTTGGTTCTTAACCATAAAAGTTAGTTGTTAACCTTAACTATTAGTTGTTAGATTATGAGTTAGCTTATTAACTTCATGAGTTGGTTGTTAACCTTAGTAGATGTCTCTATAAGCAAACAGTTGTTAATGTTATGAGTTAGTTGTTAACCTTATGAGTTGGTGCTAATCTTAGTAGTTAGTTGCTAACATTTACAGTTAATTGTTACTTATTCAAACGTTTTCTCTTCATTCCCGTCAAAACATTCCTGATGCACACCTGCTACACTCAGTCAATCGTGTAATGATGAGCACATTCCTAAAAACAATCCTATTTGCGGCTCTATCATTATGATAGAAGACATAATTAATAACCAAATCAACATCCCAGCTAAGTGGCACACGACCATACGTGCAGAGGGACATAAATTTGATACTGCTGCTAAATTTAGATTAGCATTTCAATATTATTCAATTATAAAAAATTTGAGTATGACTTTTACCATAATGAAAAAAAATGTGTAAGAGTGTATTGTCGATACAAGGACACGCAGAAATGCCCTTGGATATTATTTGCTTTCCCACTCCAAAAATACTCAATTATGACTATAAAAAAATTCCACACTACTCACACTTGTGGTCAACATGGAGCTATTGCTAGTAAATCAAGGGTATCACACAAATTCATTGCAAGTCAAATATAATCTGTTATAAAGATTATGCCAAAGCTTTGGCTAATTGATACCAACAGCAACTTGCTCTCACAGTTTGACATCAAGATTAATTACAGCAAAGTGTGGCAAAAGCAAAGAGAGCATAACATGACCTGTTCGATGACGATGATGAGGCTTGCGATTCACTAAAATGGTAAAAGTTATCTAATTAAATAAATACTTATATCATAGCTGTCATGTCTGTGTTAGTCATTAAGTTTACTCATTAATTGTGAAGTTTACAGATTTGTTGTTAAGGTTACATCGTAATTGTTAAGTTAACTTAGTTGTCAAGTGTTAATGTTACAGATTAATTGTTACATTTTTGCACTAGTTCGTTAAGTATATAGTTTAGTTGTTAGATGTAAAGTTTAGTTGTTAACTTTGTAATTTAGTTGCTAAGTATACATCTTAGTTGTTAAGTATGCAGTATAGTTGTTAAGGTTAAATTTTAGAGGATAATATTAATTATTACTTGTTATATTTATACAGGTGTGAAGCCATGGTTCTAGTCACTAATCTAGGAAGCCATATTGTCATTGATGATTATGACAACATGTTTAGATGTTTGTTCATAAGTTATAATGTTTGTATTCAAGGGTTTATTGCTGGATATAAGCCTCTGTTGTTTTTATATGGAACATATCTTAAAGACCTCTATAGAGGTATATTACTTAGTGCCATAGGATATGATGGCAAGTAAGGAATATTTTCTCTTGCTTATTGCATATGTGACCAGGAAAATGAGGTAAATTGGAAGTAGTTTTTATAAGGAGTGTGGTCCATACTATATGATAGGGAAATTCTTAGAATCTCTCACATCAACTAGTCATGATTTCTGATACCGACAAGGGTATTAGAGTAGCATTTAAAGAATTGTTTCCAAATGCATTACATTCTAGGTGTGTTCTCTATCTAGTTGAGAATTAAAAAAAAAGCTTATAAGTTCACAACTGCTGAATGGGGTGATTACATGAAAGAATTGGACTTGATAGATAAAAGAGCTTATGTTACTGCAATAAAGAGAGATGGGCAAACGCTTACTTCCTTGATATAAGATATGATACTATTGTTTAATTTATTTTCTTGTTGAGTTTTTGGTTAGCTGTTAAGGTTAAGTTTTAGTTGTTAACTGTACATGTTGGTTGTTAAGTTTACAGTGTGGTTATTAAGTTTACACATAGTTATAAGTTTATATCATAGTTGTTAAGTTTACATATATCTCAGTTGTTAAAATTATAGTGTATAGTTGTTAAGTTTACAGAGTAGTTGTTAAGAATACAACGTAGTTATTAAGTTTATAGCATAGTTTACAACTTAGTTGCTGAGTCCTTCAACAGTTGGATAAGAAAGGTATGAATGTTATGAATCTTACTTTTAGTGGAGACGATACGAAAGGAAATCATGGAGCGCATACATGATAGAGGGTTATGACAGCGAAATAGACTAGATACTTATGTCCAGAAGTTGAGATAGTATTGAGTGATAATATTCATCAAAGAAGCTATGTTAAAAACTCAATAGAAGATACTGTGGAGGTTGATTCTAATAAAAATTGCTATGTAAATTTGAAGAAATAGACATGTTCATGTAAGTTTTGGGATATCACATACATTCCTTGTAAGCACGCTTGTGCTGCAATTACTGGGATGGGACGAGATATTTATTATTATTGTAATTAGTTTATGATTTTTAAGCATTCAGAAGAAGTTATGAACCAATCCTATTTCCTATTTCAGATTACGAGAAACACATTTTTTTGTCAGAAGATCATCAGTTAAAACCTCCCCTTACGAAGAAAAGATGTGGACGACCATGTCACTAAATATCCAACCTATTAAGTACTCTTGATGCCGCATGAAAGTTCTTAATCGAGCAACATGCAACGAGCCTATCTAATTTTTAAGGTTTAGAGTCAGTTGTCAACTTTTTGTATTAGCGGCTAACCACATGTATTGGATGTTAACCTTTTGTATTAATAGTTAATCATATGTATTGGATGTTAACCTTTTGCATTAGCAACTAATCATATGTATTGGATGTTACCCTTTTAGATTAGCTATTAATGTTATGCGTAAGTTTGACCAAACAATGCATGAAATCATAGTATGTAGTAAAACTTAGTAACTAAGTTATAAACTTGACAACTAAGTTGTAAACTTAACAACTAAATTTTAACCTTAACAATGAATTCATAAACTTAATAACTAATCCATGACCTCAATAACTAATCAATAACCTTAACAACCAATGGATAACCTTAACAACTTAACAATAAGCTTCACAACTTACACTTAACCTTAACAACTAATGCATATCCTTGATAACTAACACTTAACCTTCACAACTTACGTTAAGCCATAAACAAATAAATATTTACAAGTATAATATTTAGAACAATTAAGAATGTTTGGAGAACCATTTAAAATTATTTTCAACACTATAAGACAAACCAACGATCCATCCACCCATGCTTCTTTATATTGTGGTTCAAATCTTTCAAGATCATTATTGTCAAGTTCATCAAGAAGTTTTTTCTTCATTCTCCCTTCAATTAGTAAATAAGAGGCTAGTTTCGCTGGTATGACCCGTGAAGAGTGATCTTCAAGCGTGAGGTGCGGGACATCTCTTCCTTCAATAATAGCTTCTATATACAGGTACACGTAAATCCCGCAGTCATACCTAGATAAAAATGTATATAAATCATTAAAAATTACTCCCCACATTAACAAAGCAGATAACTTAACATCTAAACTGTAACCCTAACATCTAGTCTGTAACCTTAACAAATAGGCTATAAGGTTAACAACTAAACTATAACCTTGACGAGCAGCTTGTAGGTTAACAAGAAATTGTAACCTTAACAACCAGTCTGTAAAGTTAACAACTAATATGTATGGTTAATAACTAAACTATAACCTTAACAACTACGCTTTAAGGATAACAACTAAACTATAATACTATCAACTAAACCGTAAACCTAACCATACATATAAATGAAAATTGCAAAAGATATAGTTTTAGAAAACTTACGATCCTTTTTGTTCATCATATGTAACTATTTCATCTTTGAATACGAGGAAGGCATTATTCTCGTCGAAGCCAGCTTTCATGTAGCTGAAGAATTTTATCTTGTTGAGTATATGTTCTCTATGTCTAGATCGATCTCTTAAGGAGCTATAGAGTTTGACAGCAGTATTTTGTAGATCAACCTCAAGAAAATGCTAGTGATCATGTTGGACAATAGGGACCATTAGAATATTAACTCTAGCATCGCTTTTAATGAAAATATTATAAGCATCCTCGTAATCAGCCTGTTTGGCATGTATTTTATGTTGTAATCAAGAATTAAACTGGTCAGACACGTTTACCATAGATTAAAATAGACCGCCTCTTTTAGATATAAATACTTACAAAAAAATACAAAGACTAGTCCATATTTTTTGGCTAATGATTCGTTCTGAGGCATGTCCTTCCGTTCATGTAGTGTGTCTATCAGCGCTTCAGTAACCTAGAAGATAACAAACAACAAATAAATAATAGTAACCTAGAAGATGATAAACAAGAATCAAATAATTTTGAATATAGTTAGTAAGAATAAATTTATGGCATAGTATGAATATTGCTGAATCATCAAGGCAACCACCACATAGGATGTTAAGAAGCTCAAATAGGTCAATGACCATCTAGATTTGTACACTTTATATAATTTTCAAAATAATTAATTACCCTTAAGAACCAATAGCTAACCTTAACAACTAACCTGTAAGGTTAACAGCTAATCTATTACTTTAACAATTGTGATGTAAACTTAACATTCAATTTGCAATCCTAACAACCTATTGGTGACCTTAACAACTAGGAGATAACCATAACAGCAAAGCACTAAATTTGTAATATGAGCTAAATACTTACTAATTACACTTATAAAAACAAAAATAATTGAGAATTTTATTCTCCTCTCCTGTGACATTCGTAGCAACATCTTCTGAGATCATAAAATTGTGCAGAGTTATAGGGTACTCATCATAAAATTTGATCGTGAAATCTTTAGGAAAGGAAATCCTAGAGTTTAAATCCTACAAAAACTTTTGTTCTTCCTCAAGCATAGGAGAATACATAAAGGTCTTCCAAGTTTCAAAGGGATCACCATGTAGCTCGGTAGGCGGCATATCCTTATTAGACCGCACTTTCACTCTATCTTTTCTCCCCACATTTTGCTTATCTTTAATTGTCTTTTTCTTTCCTTCAGTGTAATGGAAAACAATATGTTTTGAAGGATTCACATTTCTTCTAGTTCTTCTTCTCTTAGAGGATTCAGTCACCATTGTATTCCTCTTCCTCTTATTATTTTTTATTTCCTCCATCCTAACACTTAGAGGAACTTCATTATCTTCTATCATATATATTTCCTCCATCATCAACAACAAAATTAACCTCTAGTGGAGGGACTTCTCTCTCAATCTCCATGTCAGTTAGAGTGTCTGTCTTGGATGGAGTGCTTGACATAAAACAGTTACTTAAGATTTTTTAAACTATAATTAATAAAAAAAATTTAAGCTAAATAACCAACCTCTAAACATAACAAACAATCTATATACTTAACAAAAAATTAATAGCATTAACAAAAAATGATAATCTTCACAAATAATATATAACCTTAACAACCAATCTATATACTTAACAACAAAGCTATAACCTTAACAAAAATCTACAAGCTTCACAACCAAAATATAACATTAACAACAAATTTATATACTTAAAAACTAAGCTAATACCTTAATAACTAAAATGTAAACTTCACAACCAATCTCTAACATTAACAACCAATCTATTTTTTTAATAGCAAAACTCTAACCTTAACAACCAATATGTAAACTTAGCAACAAAATTTTAAACTTAACAATCAATAATAAACTTAGCTAACAAACAATCTATATACTTAACACAAAGCTTATAACTTAAAAAACCAAAATATTCATAACCAATATATAACTTTGACAGCCAATTCATATGCTTAACAACAAAGCTACAACCATAACAACTAAAGTTTAAACTTCACAACCAATCCCTAACCTTAACAACAAAACTCTAACCTTAACAACCAATTTGTAAACCTAATAACAAAATTTTAAACTCAACAATCAATAAAAAACTTAGTTAACCAGCGGTAGTTTACTCCTCCATCACTTTGGATGCCTTCTCAGTGTTGGACACATCTCCCGTCTACATCCCCATCTTGTGCGCCAATTTCTTATATGAAGTCTGACTTCTTCCTTGGGCATTCTGTAAGGACCGTGAATTTTAATACTAGTTAAAGTAATACTTTAGTATTTTAAAATATTTAATTATAATTTTTAAAAGAGTATTTATATTTTTCTCGAATTTCTACAATTATTTTAAAATATTTAATTATAATTTTTAAAAGAGTATTTATATTTTTCTCGAATTTCTACAATTTTCTATGATTTAAAGTCTAAGTTTTATAAAGAGTATTTATATTTTTCTCGAATTTCTACAATTTTCTATGATTTAAAGTCTAAGTTTTATATTTATATAAATGATTTAAATATTTACAAATTAATTTCGTGCGATGAAAATTTTTGGAATTTATCCGTCATGTTATTGATACTATTACGTATCATTTTGAATAATACATTGTATTATTGTTACTATTACGTATTATTTCGTGTATTATATTGAATTATTAATTATGTATTTTTTGTGTAAATTATTTTATTAGTTTAATTATTGCGGATAAGCTGTCGTATTAGAACGACTGGTATGTTTTATCGTGTAGGTAATTATCCTATAATTATTTGATTTTAAATATAAGTAAATATATTTTATTTATTAATTTTTCTCATTTAATTGTACAATATGGGTTTATTTCGACTATTTCGTATCAACTGTTGTATTTGCACAACATGTACGTTTTTATTTGTAGATAATTATTCTGTAATTAGATTAATTTTTAAACACCAATAACTATTTATTTTAATTATATTTTGTTTAAATATCTAACCCTAACCAATATTATATAAGTATATAAATAACCCTCTCTCCCTCTCTCTTTTTGTGTTACCCAGCCGCCAAAGAACTCTCTCTCTCTCTCTTCGTTTTTTCTCTCTCCCACGTTCTCCTCTCTCCCACGTTCTCCTCTCTCTCTTCTCCCGTGCTCTCTTCGGCCGCCACGGCTAGTCGTCGCCCCGCTTCTCTCTGCACCGTGGAGAGTGAAAGAGACCCTAAGCACCACCATCACCCCTGAGCCCCACGCCGTCTCCTACCCCGCTGCCAACCCCGTTGATCCGCCAGTAGCCCTCCAGAGCTCGCCTCAGCGTCCTCTCCGCCACCCGACAGCCGTCGGTCCTCCCCTCGTCCGCCGCTCGCCTTCACCTCCCACAGCGCCCAAAGCCGCACCGCCTGTCCGCCTACGCCTCCAGCCAACCCCTTACCTCTCCAACGCCGCCCGCTCGAACCCCACATCTCCGCCTCTGCTCCCCTTGCAACCACCTTCGCTGCCTGAGTCGCCGTCTCCACGAACGCCCGCAAGAACCCTAGCAGCTCCGCCTCGAGCTCTGACCAGCAGCCCCTCTGCCGCCGGCCCGAGCACACCGTCTGATCGTCCCCATCTCCTCTCCCCTCTCCCCCTCCGACCCCAAGCCGCTGCCCAACTCCGACCACCCATCCCCGTCGCCGTCGCTCCTTCAGCACCGACGCACCGCTCTGTCGATGTCGAATTGTTCAACGAAAACCCCGAGGCAAGACCTCTCTTGCTCTTGACTCATCATTTTAATATTTAAATCAGTTATGAATTAAATGCATAGATTAGACTGTGATTAATTATGCTATACCATGGATATTATGATATTATGCGTGGGTTTGTTGTTGAATGGTATTAAAGAATTTTTTAAAGGAATTTAATATGGAAAAAGAGTATTTTTGAATAATTATTATTAGATATAATTTTAAAAAATAAATTATTTAGCAAGATCCCTTTTACTGTTGACTCGTCATTTCAATATTTGGATATGTTATGAATTATATGCATAGTTTAGAATGTGATATATTATTATTTTGCGTGGGATTGTTTGATGAACCATATTAATTAAATCATAACAATATTAACTAAATCATAACAATATGATAATAGTATTTTTAGAATAATTATGATAAATTTAAAAGAATTTATTTTGACAACGAAATCATTTTAGAGAATTTATAATATTTTAAAAGAATTTATTTTTGAGGAAAAGAATTAGTTTAGAATAATAATTGATGAGAAATAATTTAAAGAATTTATTCTAGAAAAGAGAATGTTATGGATTATTATAATGAGAAATAATTTTAAAAGAAATTATTTTCAAAAGAAATTATTTTCTGAATTAAATAGTTGCTGTTTATTATCACATTTCATGTTTTGCATTTATTTAATGTATTTGATATGTCTGCTATGTATTGTCCATGTCGTGATTGAGAACTATTAGTAGTTCGTAACTTAGGAGCCTCGTCCGTCATGGATAGACCTAGTGACATGTGTGGGCGTGTTGACTGAGTTTAGGTGGTGAACCCGAGTTTTAATGAGGATTATGGTTGATTTAGAAAATACAAGAGAGTTGGTTAGGTGGTGAACCCGAGTTTTAATGAGGATTATGGTTGATTTAGAAAATACAAGAGAGTTGGGATGGGAAAGTCCATGTTCATGTGATCGGATACAAGAGAGTTGGGATGGGAAAGTCCATGTTCATGTGATCGGATAAGGCTGTTGATGTATCTTCCAGACTCACACCGGTGAACCGTTTTGCACTGGGGTTAGTTTGTTGGGCCAAGTGAACCGTTTCGCACTTGGTCAGTGAAATCGTTTCGTCACTCTAGTTTTGCTTGAGTTCGAACCAGGCCGAAATCGGATTGCGTGTACTCCTCTCACCGAACCGTTTCGCAGGTTTGGATGCACGTAGGGAATTTGTGAACAACCAGTTATTTAGGAATATGAGCGTTGACTTTGTGTGATATGTGAACCAGTGACCTGTTATAGAATGGCTTGTTACATGACCTTATTACTTAAGGTGATTAGGATTCTTGTGTGAGATGTAGGTCAGTTGTGTTTCTTTTCATACATAGATCGGGGTTAATATTTAATTATCTACAATTTAAGATATATGGTATATATATGAGGGTTTTCTTGTTTGGATTATTTCTCTCGACGTACTACGTCTCTTGTTGTAGATTTTTAAATATTAATTCCATCTAGTTGTATGGCATAATTACTTGGATGATTGCTGATAGCTAGCTGCATGATCGACTTGTTACTTGATTGATTTTGTTGGAATCCCATTTGTGCGTTCCTTTGTCATTTCTATTGTTGTATCGTTTTTCGTATTGGGTGTTTGTACGTTCTTTTCTTTTGTGGGGTCTTGCCGTGTGCCGTGCACGCTGACGTACACCTGTTTTTTCTGGTGTACGTCAGACTTAGAGGAAGAACAGGTTCAGTAGGAGCCAGAGGATTCTCAGTAGGAGTGCCTTGTAGACGGAACAGAAGAAGAGTCGAAGCCTATTCTTTTCATTTATTAGTTGATGGTTCCAGTTTACTTTTATAGTTCTTTCCATTCCTACTTGATTGATGTATTTTATATTTCTTCAGTTTCAGTTGTTCAATTTGTATAAGGGCATGTTTGACCGTATTATTATGTCTTGGGTGATATTCATTTGTGATATGTATTATTTTGTTCTGAGTTTGTTCATTATATTCTTGCTGATTGAGATCGGGGACATGTGCCTTTGTATTGTATTTATTTCCAGACGCTTAGCGTATTGGATTGAGAAGAAAAGAAAAGAAAAAAAAATGATAGTGTATATTTCTTCTCAATCTAATACGTCGCGGGCTTGTTCACGTTCCGATTCCTCGATATTTTGGGATGCGGGGCATGACACATTCCTCAGCTTCTATTTTAGCAGTGTTACTTCTGCAGATAGAATGGCTATCTTTTATCAGTCGGAAGTTCTCTGATCTTTAATTTTTTTTCTCCATGTCGCGACATAGTCTTTGATTGATTATCGCAATCCTCTTTCAAAACCTTAGTTGTTGAAGCACTTTCAGTTGATCAATTGCTTCATCGTGTTGCTCGATGACTTCATCAATGTTCTAAGAAATAACCTAAGCAATAGACAGATAGAGTATCAGTAAAAAAATTATTAACAACTAAGAGAAAATATTAACAACAAAACAATAAAATTCACAAGTAATGATACAATGTTTACCTATGCAAGTATATTATTAACATATTCTAATCCCCTTCTAATGTTTGTTTTGGGATAACGTGTCTTAGCTACGTGCCCTACCAGTCTTAATCTTCTCTTTTTCCTTATTCTTCTCCTTCTCTTTTTCTTTCTTTCTTTCTTCTTCTTCTCTTTCTTCTTCTCTTTCTCCTTCTCCTACTCCTTCTGTAGCAAACCTCTCCCTAGTTCTTTAAAAAGCTTATCCACTCTTTAAACTTGGTCATGTAACTCTAGAAGCTTTTATTGTAGCTTGCAGAGCTTTAACTTCAACTGTGACCAACATTAGGGAACCCCAACTTCTCCCAGTCTCACCCAATTTATCAGACGAGTCCTTGACGTACTTCAACATAATAGCTTCTTGATAATAGTCAATTGATAGTACCACAACTGCACATTAGAGAAATAGAAGATTATAAATCTTTTAAAATAGCAATAAATTTAACAACTAGGTAATAAACTTAACAATCAATCTGAAACCTTAAAACCCAATATGCAACCTTAACAACTAATTTATAACCTTAACAATCAATTTGTAACATTAACAACCAATCTGAAACCTTAACATCCAAACTATATACTAAACAACCAAGTATACGATGTATACTTAACAACTAACCTGTAACTTTAAAAAGCAATCCTTAATCTTAACAATTAATAAATAACCTTAACAATTAAGAAATAAGCATAACATCTAATCATTGCTCTTAACAATAAATAGCAGGGATGCTTATAGACACAAGCTGGGCACACCTTTGCAGATATAAAAGTTTATTTTCTATTCATGGACCCTTTAATACCGCTTCAATTGCTACATTTGTCCCATTGAGTATATAGATCTCCAAGCAATGTTCCTTGCTTGTTCAATATTATCAATAAACTTGAGCAAGTGTCTTGATATGCCAAGAACACTGCTAGAACACCAAACCATGCTCAACTGATACAGGGTCTGCAGCAGGACAAAATCATTTACATCTTCTCGCTCAATAGATTGTACAAGCTTCATGAGTAGATCCTCAACATAATGTCCGGTAGGTGCTGAGGGAGCCTTATTGTTAGGGCTAACAAAATTCCCCTCATTGCTAAACCATGTATGGTTCATGACCCATTCAAGGTTGAACAAGCAGTCAATGTCTTCTCCAATTTTTGAATCTATGAAGACAAAAAAATTTCTTCTCGTCCCACTATCTCAAAACATGCCCAAAATGGAAAGATCAAGACATGGGGAGCCATAATCAATGTAGTGTCTGAAGACACAATCTTCATAGGCATTCCAATGCCTCTTATCCATAAGTTTGACCAAAAAATGCATAAAATCATAGTATGTCGTAAAACTTGATGTAGGGTGAAAGACCGTTTGTGTAAAAAGTAAAACAAGAAGACATAATTAATTTGTAAATAATCTGTAACCTTAAAAACTAAGCTGAAAACTTAATAACTAGACTGTAACCTTAACAATGAATCCATAAACTTAAACCTCAATAGCTAATCAATAAAATTAACAACCAATGGATAACCTTAATAATTAACCTTCATAACTTAACAGTGACATTCACAACTAATGCATAACTTTAATAACCAATGCTTAACCTTAACAATTAACAAGTAACCTTCATAACTTCACAGTAACCTTCACAACTAATGCATAACCTTAACAACTAACCTTCACATCTTAACAATAACCTTCACAATTTACACTTAACATTAACAACTAATGAATATCCTTGACAACTAACAACTAACATTCATAATTTAACAATAAGCTTCACAATTAACACATATCATTCAAAATTAAACAAGTACCTTAACAACAAATTAATGACTAACAAACACAATAGGTAACATCATAAATAACTAAATTATACAATAAACTAATTTCTTTTTTGTTGACATATTGATGCCTTCCAAATCGCTCCTATTTGTTCCTTTCTTTAGATCTAGGAGAGCTTTCGTGGCATCGTCTGTGTTGCCCTCATGCTGGGCCTTATCTTCATCCGTATGGTGAACTGGGCTTATGGGAGGGGATGACTAACTACGATGTACTCTAGAACATCTGCTATTATTTTCCCAGCATTAGCTAACTCTATGATCAAGGGTCTTCTTGCGACTACATATTGTGAGCCGTCATCGTCTTTGAAGTTTCCTACGAGAGAGAGTAACTTAGGTTGTGACTCTTCTGCTATGCTTTAAAGTAATAGAAGTGTAAAGGAAGGTAAGATGATAACAATAGAGCTTCGATTCCGCTCTGGGGGTAGGTTGATTTAGGGTTAGAGTTTCGATTTGGGGTGTCGGTTTCGCTCTTGGAGAGATGAGAGATAAGGACACTGTTAACGAAGAGAACTATTGAAAGAGTGGAAGGCGGTTAAATCAAAGAGCAAATTTGGGATTTTTTTTAACGTTCGGTCACGTGGGAACAAGATTAGGGGGCTAAACGAATACGCCATTTGCTTTAGGGGGTTTGGAGTTTTGAAAAGGTCTTGGGGGCTATAAGCACTTTTCCCTTTTATTTATCCATATATCTTCAATAAAACAAATACCTAAAATGTTAAAAAGTCATCCTTCCAATTTTTTTTCACTTTCATCTTTAATCAACACTGACAATATCACATACAACAGGTTTAGCATAGGTATGGGTTCTGAACCGCACTAC
>NC_033798.1:8099573-8136158 GCF_001876935.1 Asparagus officinalis
CCAAGGGCTCAAACTGCACCACCTTGATCTAGACATTATATTTAAAATTTGACAAAATTCTGGCCACATTAAATATTAACTCTCTGAATTTTAAAGTTGGCAGCAGAATACCTTCATTAATGAAGCTCAAGGCAGGTGAGGCCTCATGAAAAAACTACCCTACTCATGTTCAGAACCTAGGGAAGTCAATTTCTGCCCATACCCATTTACCCACCCGGCCCGCCTACCACTTAGCCCGCCCAAAACCCACTCATTTAGTTAAATGGGTCTAATTGGGCGGGTTCATTTTAATCCACACTAAACGGGTACTAAATGGGCGGGGTATGTTTGCCCATTTGCCCGCCCGCGTTCCCAAAAGATCCCAAAAGAAAAACCTAGAACAGTAGAACCCCCGTCAATCTCTTCCTCTTTCTCTCTAGCGGCTGAGTTCTCATTGATCCCTCCTCCTCCGGACCTCCGCCTCCTCCTCTGCCTCCGACGCCGCCTCCGACCCGGCATCACCCTCTCCCTCATCATCTCCCTCTGCGATCGCGGAGTCAATCTCGCAGCCCTAGCCGCCCTCGTCCGCGATCTCTCTTGGTCAGTTGATTTGTTTAAATTGTTCTTATTTTTTCTAAACTAGAGTCTATTCTAATCAAGGAGATTACATAAATAGATCGGCTATTCTAAACTACAGTCTATTCTAATCAAGTTTTTCTAAACTAGAGTCTATTCTTATTTTTTCATAAAGTTCATTTGATTTGTTTAAATTGTTCTTATTTTTTCTAAACTAGAGTCTATTCTAATCAAGTTTAGCATAATTTGCACAAAATTATGATAGATTCTTGAAGATATAATGCTATTCTTGAATTAAAATTGTGCCTTTGTCTATTATCTATATAGAAATGTAGTAAAAATAAAGTTTGCAATAGTGGGTATTTGAATTGCCTTCCATTAAACAAGGAGATTGCATAAATAGATCGGCTATTGCTCTGATATGAATTCAATACTATGTTTTCTATATATAAATTTATTTTGGAACTTTGTAAAAAAAAACCACACCTGGAGCTATAGTAAAAGCCGAGATGCAGTTGTATCTATCATAATTTTGTGCTGATGATGTGAGGTCATCTTGCGTACGAGCGAGATGCATTAGATAGAAGGCATTGGTGAACCAAACGACAACTTTTGTGCTGACTTTCTTGTAGGCTTGAGATAGTAGCTAAATTATTTGTATTCTACCTGGAGTTGAACAGGTATTTGGGCCATACATCCTTAAAGTTGGAACACCGTGGAGTTGTTTAGATATAACCAGCTAGAATCTCACTGACCCATCAATCCTGCTCCATATCTTATGTATAACATACTTCTCATATCTTTTGAAAATGCAAAAAGAGAGAATAAATGGGATTAGGTGGACAAAGATGAGATTATTGATCAGCAATAGCATTTATTTAAAAAGCTTGTTGCTCCCCTTGTCCCCTGTCGACCATAATTATCTCCTTCTACAAGTTCTCATCAGATTCCTTTTGACCTCCACAAATCATGTGAACTAATGCAGCAATTAGTTCATTGCATTTCACCATTACTGATTCCCATGCTCTCATGGTTCCTTGGATCTTGTCAGTAGAGAGTAACTGTGCGCAGTAATCAGTAATGCCTCATAGATGACCATCCCAGCATTCAGTAGAAATCTTCATTCAACTACTTATATTATTTCTTTTATTTTTTATTTTTAATTTAATGACCCCTTATGACATCAATTTGTGAGCACACCCTTTTTCATTTTATAGTTTGTCAATCAATGTACGTGATTTTTAGTTGGTGCAAAAAAAGACAGTAAAATCACTGAGGAAACTAGACAGTAAAATCAGGGTCTGCTCCATCTGGTTTTCCTTTTGAGAGGCACTTTGGTTACTTTCCTGAATCACCAGATGTTTCTTTCAAAAGTCCAGTTTCCTTGGGAGGTGTTGGAACAAGCCAAAATGAGGGAAATTTAATGATGAATTATGTTCGCCGTCCAATAAATCCTGCGGCTTCACTATCAGGAAACATCTCCGAGACTGGTTCACCAAATTTCAGAATGTTGCCATCACAGAGAATGGGGCCTGGCTTTTATGGGAGTGTGCCATATCCTGGCTATGGAACCATTGGCTTTGAGGGTTTAACTGAACAAAGCCGTAGTCGGCGAGTTGATAACGGCGGGAGCCAACTTGATAGCAAGAAGCAATATCAGCTTGATTTGGAAAAGATTGTCAGTGGAGAAGATACAAGATGCTGCTGGCAGCTATTGATGAAACTCACAAGGGGACTTATGATTTTGTTTACCTGCCAATAGATTTTAAGGTGATGAGAATTATGTTCATTTCTTCCTGACAGTTGATCATACATATAATTGTTTAATAACAGTTAATCTTGAATATGCCATATCTTGTTCTTGACCTCAGCTATTTGTTGGCCATATGTTTGTGCAGAATAAATGCAATGTCGGTTATGCTTTCATAAACATGGTGTCTTATTCTCTCATTATCTCATTCTACCAGGTAATTTCCTCAATCCCATCTTGTCTTCTAGACTCCAGTGAGAGTTGCTAGTGATGTAGCATGAACCAGCATTTTTTCACCAATAAAACATAAATCTTGAAACCCCCAACAGTGTTTTATTTGTTATAGTGAATCTTAACTTTTATCTATCTGCATTGCTCAAATTGAAAGCTTTATTAAACACTTCTATACTTATTAGACATTCAATGGGAAGAAGTGGGAGAAATTTAACAGCGAGAAAGTTGCATCTCTGGCATATGCACGAATCCAGGGCAAAGCAGCACTTGTCAGTCATTTCCAGAATTCAAGCTTGATGAATGAGGATAAACGGTGCCGTCCTATTCTGTTCCAAGGATCAGAAGCTGCTGATCAGGTAAAATAAGTGAAAAAGATGCTGAAATTTACATAAATTTCATAGTTATAGTTTAAAATACAATGAGTCACAAATGCATGTGAAAGTTTGGCTTGTGTTTGAATGTCCAATTTTACTATGCCTTAGATGTTTGTTACACAACCCATGACACGAAGATGCACATAGTAATACAATTTTGTGATATTCACATAAAAGATGCATATGCTTTAGTCCAAAACTAAAGTTTCACATATGACCCTCAACTTGGTGATCTTGGCATTTATGCTTGAGTACCAGTTTTCCAGTTTTCAATGTATAAAAGTAATTCCAGAAATTAGTGATTTTCCTGCTGTTTCCAGAAGTTAGTAAATTCAAAATCAATTGAGATGTTTGACCTGTTCAACAGAGGATATAATGCCAACTAGGAGTGACAATAGGATTATGATTAATGTAGCAAAGAGGACACGAGGTAGGCCTAAGATAAATTTGGTGGAAGCAATTAATAAGGATATGGTGATGGTTAAAATAGGAGATAGCTTGACTTAGCAATCTCATTAATAGTTTATATATGAAATGTTCTTATGACTCATGCCGCGTAACACTTAACTAAGTTGATAAACAGGGTCATTCAACTGCTGCTGCAGCAAATGTTCGAAAATTGAACAATTAACCAAGTAAAGTTTCATGATTTTTAGTTGCATTTGGAGCTGAAGTTGCTGTTGTTGCTGATGCAATTCTTGTTGCTGCTGCAGCTGTTGAAGATGATGTTGCTCCTCTAACTGAAGTTTCAAAAATTGCTCCAACTCTGGCATATACTGGTTAACTGACTGTTGATGCTGCAGAGAACCTTGAATTTGTTCAATAAATGGCACAGACGAATTCTGACGAGAAAGCAAGCGCTGCTGCTGAAGCTGCTGTTGCTGTTGCTGCTGCTGCTGCTGCTGCTGCTGCTGCTGGGTCTCCCATGGCTTTGTTGGTGTTGTTGAATCCTGCAGCTTATGTGGTTCCGTCTATAATATAACGGTGGGATTCATATCTCTCCACCACAAATACCTATATAGGGAGAGATCGTTTCCTTTATCAACATCACCTGATTTGTTTAGCTAATAATTGTTTTTTTAATTTGAGTATCAAATGTTAATAAGGTAACTCATGGATACTAGAATTTTAGAATGAATCATGTATTACCACTCATTAACAATTTTGAAAGTAGTGCACTATTCGACATACACGAAGCATTTAGTTAAATTTTAGAGGGTGTGTCCGTCAATATGAAACTTGACAGCATTTATCTTTGTTTATGTTCCTATCTTTGTTAGTATTTTATCAAAAGCCCCAACAAGTTTGCAAAAAGCTTCCAAAAAGTTTGCAAAAAGCCCACAATAGTTTAAAAAAAACCCCTAAAAGTTTACAAAAAACACCCCAAAAGTATTATACATATATATGTACTATAGTTAAATGGGCAAATGGGCGACCCGTTTATTAAATGGGCGGGCAAAAACCCGCCCATTTAAATAATGTTAAATGGGCCATAAATAGGTAAATGGGCAAAATATGCCCGCCCATTTATGACCCGCCCATTTAAACTCATACCCACCCATTTAACATCTCTATCAGAACCAGCTACAACCTACAAGTGATATTTGCTTTGAAAATTTGTCGATACTATTTATGCCGGGAGTTACATAAACCGACTGTCCACGTACGGTTCGTCCTGACGGAAATGCGCTCGCCAAACACCAGCAATCTTCTACGAATCTTTTCACGCGTGAACCGGGCCCACCTTTGACTCGCAAAATGGGCCCACCGCACATCTAATAAATTCCTCCCCGATTGCGTGAGGGCCAAGCACACGTGGCGACTCGTCACCGCTCCCTGCGCGTCGCCGGACCGCGTGCCATGCGCGTCATTTTAAGCTTTTAAAAGGTAAACCGGAATAGAACGTAACTCATCGCAGCACCGCCATCGTTTAGTGGGGCCCACATAAGCCACGTCACCACGTTCGGTCTTAATCATTGGTCTCTCTAATCCCCGAAATATCTGACGAATCCTTTATAAATTCGAGCCTCTCTACCCTCTCCCTTATTTCCATCGAAGAGTTTTTTTCCCCCCTTCATTTCGATCGGTGAGAAATTTTCTCCCCTCCTTTATTTTTTGTAACTTTTATTTATTCCGCAGAATAATTCCTCGTTGATTTTCTCTTTTGCTGTAGATTTTGATTGTTCTTGCTGCTATAATTTATTTTCTTTGATAAATTTTGACGTTTTATGCAATTGATGGTGTTCTTGTAATTTTAGGTTTTTGGGTTTTCCTTTTTGGTATTTTGAGAAATTGGGATTTGATGTCATAGTTAAATGTTTGAATCTTTTCGTAGCAATTGATGAATGATTGTAATTTTAGGTTTTTGAGTTTGTCTTTTTGGTATTTTGATAAATTAGGGTGATGTCATAATTTGTGTCCCAAAGTTGTCATCTTTTTTGCATATTAATTTTTGAAGGAAGGAAGGGGGGAAAAACAAACGAACAATTTGATAGTTAGTTGCAGGAAGATAAAAATTTACGAACAGAAAGCTTGTGTTAAACTAACTTTTAAAAAAACATATACCAATAATTTTATTCTGAAGCTAACCTTGATCATTGAAACTTCACCAATTTCTGTAAAGGTGAATTCAATGTGAAGTATATAGATGCAAGTGTTTAAGTTGGGAAAAGATAAAATGTTCTCGTACCCGTATGTTCTACTATATGGACAATTGGAGATGGGTTTGTAGTTTAGTATTGCATTGTATCTCATGTTACTCTGCCGGAAGTTTAAACTTGCATTGCTTTTACTTCGCATAATCGTATTACCGTGCATCCACCGTATTGGACATTTCGAATGGCTTATCCTTATTTGTCATTATGTTACCTCTGCATGATAATCTCCTTTGTCAAATGCCTTCAAATAAAGACACCAAAAGATTACGTTATGTTAATTGTTTCCCTACCGCCGTAAGGGTACTATTCTGTGTATTGTGGTCATTTCAAGAGGCAGTTTCTCATTCGTTTATATATTTATCTTAATGCATATGTTCTGTATTACAAAGCAAATCCTTTTTCTCTGAGAGGTTTTCCATGTAACCAAAATGCTTCTATGGGACTCATGATTGGTTTTATATGTTGTTCGCTTGACACTCATCTACTTAATTAAATTTGATTACAGGTTGTCTAGCATTACAATACACATCTACTTATAAGAAATTAGTGGCTTTTGTTTTAATTTCCATTTAATTTTTCTTAACATTATAATGCAATAATTTCATTTCATTATCCTGAGACCTTTGTGATTTATTATCAACAGATACATGAATATATAGTTCCCGCAATAGTTGTTGTATTCACACAAACATGCAACTTTATTTTTTGTTTGCTTTAAATTTGTAACCTTCCGTCACTCTTATTTGTGCAAAAATCAGCTCAGTGAGAAAGAATGGGAGGTGGAACGGATAAGCACGAGGAGTCCCATGACAAAGGATTTCTTTCGAATCTTGTAGGACAAGTAGGAGGACATCACTCTGGATATCCACCTGGTGCCTACCCCCCGGCACCTGGTACTTATCCTCCTCAGCAAGGATACCCTCCTCAGCATGGTTACCCTCCTCAGCAAGGATACCCTCCTCAGCAAGGATACCCTCCACAAGGGTATCCCCCTCAAGGGTACCCCCCTCAACAAGGCTATCCACCACAAGGATATTCTGGACATGGTGCTCCTCACCAGGGTATGCTTAAATTAATACCACTTGAATTATGGGTTTTTCCCTTGATATATCATTATCGTATGACATGCCACTATTTGATATTATCATTGGTTGTGTATCACTATATGATAAATCACCAACAGGCGACATCAAAGCTAATATCTTGATGCTAGTTATTTCTAATCTACCTCTGCAATTACATGGTGAATAAAATATTCCCCAAAATAACATATTCATGTTGTTATTTTTATTGCACATTCTACATTTGCTGATATGTTTTTCTACTAAGAATATACCACACTAGGGCCTACAAATAACTAAATAACCAGAGGTTATGTGCATTTATTACTGTTGTCCCATCTCGTTGCCTAGTCTTTAAATAGGGGTGTTAAATGGGTGAGTTTGGATATTAAATGGATGGGCCATAAATGGGTGGGCATGTTTTGGCCATTTACCCATTTATGGCCCATTTAATATTTTCTAAATGGGCGGGTTTTTGCCAACCCATTTAATAAACGGGCCACTCATTTGCCCATTTAACTATAGTAGCTATATATATTACACTTTTGGGGTGTTTGTTGTAAACTATTTGGGGGCTTCTTGTAAACTATTGGGGCTTTTTGCAAAAAATTAGGGGCTTTTTGCAAATATTTTGGGGTTTTTTTGCAAATATTTTGGGTTTTTTGCAAATATTTTGGGGGCTCTTTGCAAACTTTTGGGGGTCTTTTGTAAACTTTTTGAGTATTTTTTGCAAACTTTTTGGGGTTTTTACAACCTTTTGAGGTTTTTTTTTGCAAAATTTCTATGAGTTTTTTTCCTAAATATAATCCTTCAAGAATTAGAAACTAGAAATAGAATTCTTACTCAACAAATGAGTCAGAAGAATTTTATTGAAAAATATACAGATGATCTAATACATAATATATTAGGCTCTGTGTAACATATATATTTACAGTAAGGAACAAAAATGTAGAGTTTAATCCAAACTTCAAGAACTAAAATCAGCAATCGCTACTCATGACCTGGTGCTAGGTTTGTGATAAAATACTAATAAATACAACAATATATCACATGAGAAGATGATATAAATCACATTGGCACAAACTTTGCATTACTGTTGCTTGATTTAAGTTCATAAACAATTTCAACTAACTTTGTTTGCGAATACAAAAGATGCTATCATAGTACTAATAAATTGTGATACATTTGCATGTCATATGTCTAAAAAAAGTTAAAACAAGCAGTATAATCAATACTAATAGATTGCGACACACTGCTCAGCAGCTTCCACAAAGTCACATTGCAAAAAAAAGATAGTTAAATAAATTTAGGAGCCATTGATATATAAAGAAACAAAAATAACTACAAAAATGACTTGCACAGAAATAAGAAAAGATGCCAACAACTTAATAAAAGGGGACCTCGTAGCCCAAGAGGAAGATTTTAATAAATCTTCAATATAAAGTAGTAAAATAAAAAAATTGCCTAGTCTCATTTTAGTTTATCTAGCCATGCACCAGGACTCAACCATCTATCAACTGTACAGTGTATTAATTTGTGAGCAAGTCTTCTACAAAAAACCTTAACAGATGCAATTGTTCTGTTGAGTATTTGAATTTCTTCATGAGAAAAATCAAATATATCTGAAATAAGTATGCTACTGTGATAAATGATAGATTATGTTATCAGTACTGCAAAATTAATATTTTTCTCTGAATCATTTTTCTTACAAATAAGATTAAAGAAAATGCATGTTTAATTTTAACTTTTGTACAGTTGTGAAATTTAACTTATTACTTATAGAAATTTATATCTATATCGGCAATAGAATGATAAATTTATTAATATGAAGATGTTCGACACAAGTGAATGGATAACCATGCAATGCAACTACTCTAGCAAGCATTTCTATATATTTTTCTTGATTTAGTGGCATGTTTTTCCTTGAAGAATCAGCCTCATCTAAGTTCCTTTTCGGACAAGAATTCATATGCCTCAATATTGTCTTAGTGTTGGGACTATCAACATAAATATGATTACACATATTACATTGAATTTTAGTTTTCTCATCATTATCGGTAGGTAACTTTGTAAAGTGATCCCAACTTTTGATGTTTGTCTTCTTTTACGTTTAGAAGTACTCTCATCATCACTACCATCATCATGGATGCTATTGATGTTTGTCTTCTTTTACGTTTAGAAGTACTCTCATCATCACTACCATCATCATGGATGCTAAATTGATCATTTAAAGACATGATAACGTTTAGAAGTACTCTCATCATCACTACCATCATCATGGATGCTAAATTGATCATTTAAAGACATGATAGTTGAAAATTTTAATTTAATAGCACATCAATTTTGGGTAGCAAACACATAATAAAGAAACTTTTAAATTTTAACCAAGCAAAATAAAAGTGGCACAAAACATATGATAAATAACAACCATGAACCTTTGGTAGACATTTATTGATAACTGCTAAGAGAGGTTTGATGCTCAAGGCTGCTTTTGACATGAATTTTAGTTGACTAGTTTTGTGTTTTGCAAGTAAACATTGTCGTAAACTAAGTTATTAACATACAATGTCACATGATTACTAGGTTGAATTAGATTGAACCCGTGATTAGTAATGAGGCACGTAAATGATTATCCCATAAGTTTGTTAGTTAAACTGCATTTGCAATTATGGAAAGGATATTCATTTGCCGAAAGCAAAAAATTCAGGGGGAAAATATGACAGTAATCTATTAAAAAAAGACAATCTTCTCGTATGTCCTATAAGCCCAAAAATTACTATATACGTATCCTACTCTTATTAACAAAATGATTATGGAATTGCGCTAGGAGCTAAGACACGCTGCATTATTTTATCAACATACTAAAATTTTACCAGAAAAATGATCAACAAGAAATATAAATGGCAATGCAAACATCAACCAAACCCAAATATATGGTTACACTTTAGCACAGAAAACAAAATCACATCTTGCCCTTCCCCAAATCAACAATTCATACGATTAAACATCCAATTCATTACGAGAGGGAGAGGAAAAAAAAACAAAATACACATTGTAACCCTAAATAAGTGCTACAACAAAACAATTGCAAAAGTAAACAAAGAAGTTTCTTTTACCGAGAGAGAGAGAGAGAGAGAGAGAGAGAGAGAGAGAGAGAGGTGAGACTAGGGTTGGCAAGAGTTAGGGTTTGGGGCGGTGACGGGATCTTGTGGAGGAGAGAGCTCGCGGACGAGGGCGGCAAGGGCTTTGGGATTGACGCCGCGATCGCAGAGGGGATGCAGAGGGAGAGGGTGATGCCAGGGCGGAGGCGGCGTCGGAGGCTCTGGGTTCAAGAGGCGGTTGAGGCGGCGGCGGAGGAGGGATTGGGGTCGGGATCGATGCCGAGGAGGAGCTCAGCTGCCCTAGAGAGAAAAAGAGGAGGGATTTAGGGGTTTTAGGGTTTTGGTTTTGGGAATACGGGCGGGCAAATGGGTGAATAGAGACCGCTCATTTAGTACCCATTTAGTGTAGTTTGAGATGAACCTGCCCGATTAGACCCATTTAACTAAATGGGTGGGTTTTGGATGGGCCAAATGATGGGCGGGCCTGGTGGGTAAATAGGCATGGGAAAAATATGCCTTCCCTATCTTCAAAAGAGTTCATCTACATCTTGCTTTGTTGGCATCGTTGATTAATTTCTGAGTAAATTTCATGAACTCCCCCTGTATTTTAGAGTATTCTGTGCAAAATTACCCTGACCTTTATAAACCAAAGAAAGCATCTGAGCTGTTGGAAATTGTCATAATTGGCATCAATATGAAGGGTAAAAGGCCTAAGCTACCCTTCTCATTATCTATCTACAATATCCCAAAATTCTCTTAATAAAAGTAAAAACTATATAATTGCAACATTGTCCAAAACATTAAGCTAATCAGTCGACATAGTATTTTTTTTTAAAGAAGCTGAGAGAAGTTTTCTCAAATTCATCAAGTTTTTTAGAGGGACAACATGGGTTGCTCCAATATGTGTTTTCTTAGCAAAGCTAATCAAGTTTGACATGATGATCCAATTTCTGATTCAGCTTCCTCTATCTACAGGGCATAGTGGGCATGGAGGCATGGGCACAATGCCCTGCGCGAGGCGCAGCAGCAGCCAGCCGCCGCCTTACGGGTGCCCCACAGCTGACTCAAGGACATGGTGGACATGGTGGACATGGAGGATCACACGGCTACCCCTCGCAGGGGTACTCGCACGGGATTCCCTTTGTCGGCCACGGCGGTCATGGCAAGTTCAAGCACGGTGGTGGCCATGGCAAGTTCAAGGGCGGCAAGCACGGGAAGTTCAAGGGTGGAAAGCATGGCCATGGCAAGTTCAAGAAGTGGAAGTGATTGCAAAGTGTTGGTTATGTCTGACTCAAACTAGTAATACTTAATTACTAGTTAATCGCCTATGTGCAGACTTTGTCCTCGTGTTCTGTGTGGGATGTTTGAATCGATAGATAGACGCTAATGTTTATCGATTGTATAGCTAAATTAATAATGGATGGTTGTACGCTTTATATCCTGTTCTCTATGTTTCTTTTTTGTATTTTATCAGAATATTGTATGTCTTCTGTTGTACGTGCCAACTGTGGGGTTTCTCATATGCGGGATTAGATGTATATGGGTAAAATTCTTTCCATGCATTTTTTTTAATTTTATGTATGTCAGGTGTTGACTGGATTTGGATCTAAGCAACAGAACTTTTAGATGAGACGATTGTGAAGTCCATGGTCATACTGTGATTATGGAAGGTGGGACAGTTTTTCTGTCAATTGTCGTCCTATGATTAAGGAGTCTGATATATGTTTTGCCTTTGGCAGAGATTGTTAGGCACTCACTATTAATTGTGTTGATAATTGAATCATGCTTGACACACAATTTAATTTGGACTATTGTTTCACGTCGCTAATATTATGTCAAGTAGCCGATGGAGGAAGACCAGGTATCTGATTGGGTCTTTTCATTATGGGGTTAGGGTTGTAGGATTAATATCCGAACAGTTACGGTTTTCTTTCTCTCCTAATTTTTGCATGGAGTAATTTGTGGTTGGATATTGGAGTTAATAACCATAGCAACATGGAAGCAAGCTTTTGGTCATATTTATAATAGAATTGTACTTCTCATTCTATCGTACTAAACATAACTTTTTTTAAAAAAGCTAGGATATCCATTCTCACTTCTTTCATTCTCACTTTGTATGAGAATGAACATTCTAACTTTATGTGGGAAAGAACATTCCCAACGAGATGATAGTGCATGAACATTCTCACTTAAGTGAGATTTTTTTTTTAGAAATTAGAACAACCAGATATGAGAACTCCTATTTAAGCAGATCAACATTTAAGGAGAAGCATGGCTGTTAGAGGTGCTAGCCGTATCTATATCTAAGAAAATATCTGTAACTGTATCCATTAGAATACTGATATGGTTGGTTGGTTACTCAAATCTATAACCAATAGGATATGATTACGGATATGGTTTTATAGCGAAATATCCAGAACCGTATCCGAAATATCTGAATACATATTAGTCATATTGTTACAATGGTTTTAGTTTTTAGATTATGGATAGGAGGTTAATTTTGATGATCAAGATATCCAATCTTAGCTTTCAGATATAATGAACATATTAATGAACTCTTTTGTATCACAAAAACTATATTTTTTTTAAACAGTATCGGTTAGCCTTGTTAGGTCTCATATTTATGAGCCTACTCCCTAATCTTGTTTTGATGATTACAAACAATTCCCAACAATGCGTGTCGAGTGTTTGCATTTGTGTTGTTAGGTAATCTACACAAACATTTGTTGGAGGTTGGATGGATTGCGCCATAATGATCATATCAAATGGAGGTTGGCAGAAATATTGGAGTGAAGTCATTTGCAATTCAAAGTCAAACTCAAGATCAAGTTTCATCCACAAAGTTTACCAAGTTGAGCTACATCGAAGATCAAAGATGGCTTGGGTACAGTTTTTATAGTTTAGGTTTTATACTTTGTGTGTTGGTACTTTAAGCTCAATCATATACACACATACATGTTTTTTGGTTTTCAAGTTTATATAAATATGAAATAAATATACTTGTTTATATACTTACATATTTCATATTTATTGTTTTTGTTTTTAGTTTAGCTATACAAATATGAAACAATAGACATATTCATATACACACTCATACGTTTCATATTTATCATTTTGTTTTTTGTAAAATGCATATATTATGCAAAAACATCATTTTTGGGAAAATATTGTGTTATTGGTTTATGGACTAAACACCACTAGTTTATATCTTTTTCTTAGTCTATCAACTCATTCAAAAAATTTCAAAACTTTGTTTAAGTCAAAATGTCAAAAACAAATGTGTTGAATTTTCATGTTTTTGGACTATTTTGCAAAATGAAGAGATTTCTCATTTGGGAGGTGAAATTTGAAAAAAAAAATCGTAACATGTTTATTATCATGTTTATAAACATTTCCCAATGTTTTATATTTTTTAAAATTTATTTGCTATTTTTAAGGCACTCCAAAGTTCACATTTCAAACATGCACAGTCGTTGTGCATGTTCATAAATCGCCTTATGATCTGCCCTGGAGTTTGCTAAAACATCTGTTGAGTCGACTCATGTCAAAGGCAAATCGAGTTATGATAAGTCGACTTACGATCTGTTTTTTAGTTTGTTGTTTTAGTCTGCTGAGTCCACGATCTGTTTTTCAGTTTGTTGTTTTAGTCTGCTGAGTCCACTTATAGCTCATACAAGTCGACTCATAAGACATAAGTCGACTTATAATCTGACCGTTGCACAGTAACGACTATTTTCCAGATTTTGTTTATTTTATTGTTTTATGGGTTTTTGAGGTTTTCTTGGGCTGGTTTCTTTCACCCTATATATACCCCATTGTATTTAATTTTTTCAACTATCTAAGAAAGTTTTAATCAAGTTTTTACAAGGGTTTAAAGTTTGTTGAAGTTTTGTTTCAAGTTTATTTTGTGAAGAAAGTTTCATAAGAGGAGATCAATTTCGATTTGGGCTTTCAATCTTCCAATCTCTCCTTGTTGTTCTTATAGAAGTGTTTCTAAACTCAATTCTAGCTTTACATTTATATATTTGATTGTTAATCATTTTATTAAGCTAGATTTCATAATTGAGTTTAGTTTTGATTATTTTTCATTGTTTACACACACAACCATTGAGCTTTAGTATTTTACACATGTTGTATAATGGGGTTGTGGGGAGTTGTAACAATTAAGAGTGAGCTTACATTGAGTTCTCATCTATTATAGAGAACAAATCTTTTTAGTGTGCTTAATTTGTGAGATCACTTTGTAATACACTTGTATACCGAGAGGAGTGTGTGGTGAGAGACGGGATCGATTCCAAGAGGTGTGGCATCGGTAGTAAAGCCTAGGGAGAGGTTGTAAATCCAAGCACTTGAGGAAAAGGACATGAGCTAGAGACCAACACTTAGAGGGTGTAGAGTGTGATTGCAAAAGTGTGAGTTGTGAAAGTTTTCTGTGAGCTAGAAAATCGAGATTGTGAGGTGTAAACGTTTTTTGGTGAATGTCGAAAACTCATTTGTGATAGTGGATTCTCCCAGGGAGTGGGGAGCAGAGACGTAGGTCGGAAGGACCGAACTCCGTGTTCATATTGTGTGTTTGAGTTTGCATTGGCATACCATTTTGTGCTCATTGTTTAGTTCATTCTTCATCGCCTTTGTTCATATTTATTGTTTATAGTGTTTCATATATATTTCACCCTTGTGTTAATTATATATCCTTGCACATATAAGTTGTTGAATATCATACTTGCTAGGATATTTGTTAATAAGTTTTTTATTTGGTATTAAATTGGATTAGATTAGCATAAACCCTACCCCCCCCCCTAGGGTGCTTTCAGTATCTAGTTTTCTCTTATTCGTTTTATATCCGCATGCATATCTGGTTATATATCTGCTTGTATATATATATCCGTATCCGATTTTAGCGGATATGAATATGAATTTTTCTTACCGAGGTATATCCGTATCCATATTCAAAATGAGTACGTAGATACAAATATGATAAGTATCATATCCGAGCTATATCCGAACCAAATGCACCCTAAAAGGCTGCTAAGGATGGTGACGGCAATGGTTCTGCTAGAAGCTAAGAGGAAGTGAATCCCCACAAGACCAAGAAGGTCTGATGGTAAATGAGTATCTGGTAGTGGGATGATGGAACCGCCTTGCTCAGTTGCCTGTATGATTCCTTTTAGAACTTACTTTTTCCATACTATAAGAAATGCACATGTATTGGTAAATATTGATAGTATATGTTCTTTAATTTAGCTGATGTCCCTATTGACTATCGATATCTGGTTTGGAATGGCAACGTTTTTATATTTGGTGGTGCCAAATATTAGAGGAGCATAAAGGATTCAGATCCTCTTTTACTATCAAAAAAAAATTAGGGAAATTTGCTTCTAGCCTCCAAAATAACAACTACTATTCTTTCCCCACCCAAGACTTTTTTAACATTTCCAAAACCCCCAAAAGCAAAGCCACGATTCTCTGAGCCCCCAAAACACAAAACCCGAGAGTTTAAACCATGTGAAGACCATAATACTCTTTGTCTCTCTTTTTTTTTCATGATGTCACTATAATGATTTGAAATGGGTTTTGGGGGGAAATTCTAGTTCCCTACAAATTTATATATTGTTGTGATCTTTGAAAACGGTGATGACGAAGACGGTGGATCGTTTAAAACGAAGAAGATTGGGATCAAGGCGAGTTACGATGGATTCAACATCGTCGTTTCGAAGAAAAAGTCGAGAACTCTGACGACTCCCGGTGTAATTTTTCCTTCTTTTTTTAGCTTGTAGTTAATCTAAGTGCTATATTTTTTATTATTTTACATATTGTTGTAATAGTTTTTAAAATCGATGACTTAAAATAAAAGCTGAGTCTGTAAATTTACATATTATTGTTATTTTACTATGATGAGTTTGTTGTTAAAGTTATGAATTGGTTGTGAAGGAAGACTACGAGTTGGTTGTCTAGGTTACGAGTTAGTTATCAAGGTTACAAGTTGGTTGTCAAGGTTATGGATTGGTTGTCAATATTACGAGTTGGTTATGAAGGATACGAGTTGGTTGTCAATGTTATGAGTTGGTTGTTAAGATTACGTATTGGTTATGAAGGTTACTGTTGGCCTTCTTGTTTTGATGATATTTAACAAACAATTTACTTCTAATATTGTTTGTCTAGTATTTGTGTTTATTTATTTATTGTAGACAAACAACACATTGGAGGATGGATGGAATTGCGCATTCACGATCATATCCAATGGAGGTTGGCGGTATTGTGGAGTGAAGCAATGTTTATGAAACACATAAATACAATTGAGAATACATTTCTTGTTTCATACTTATATGCATATATATAATTTCATCAATATCAATTTTATTTAGTTCATGAAATCATATTTATTGTTTTGAAAAGTTTGCAAAATATGTAATTTTGTGAAAATATTGTTTTCTTGGTTTATGGACTTAATAAAATCATATACATCTTCTATTAAGTCTATATAATTATTTTGTAATGTTTCAAAACATGGTTAAGCTAAAATGTCAAAACTCATGTGTTCACATTTTCATGTTTTGAACTATTTTACAAAATGATGATATTTTACATTTGGGAGGTCCTTTTTGAAAACCAGTTTTTGTATCATGTGTATTATCATGTCTATAATCATTTTTCAAAGTTTTATATTTTTCTGAATTTATTTGATATTTTTAAACCCGGTTTAAAGTTGAGTTTTTTTGTGCAAATCTAGTCTGTGCATGTTTAGTCGACTCATAAGTCGACTCACGAAGTGCAGCGGAGTTGTGATTTTTCTTCTGCTGAGTCGACTCATATAAGCCGACTCATTAGTTGACTCATTAGTCGACTCATAAGTTGACTTATCAGAGAGCTGTTGCACAGTAACGGCTAGTTTCCAGCAATGTTTTCTGGGGGCTTTTTTGTCTTTTCAGTTAGGTTTTTGCTGAAGTTTTGAATGAGTATAAATACCCCTCTTGCTCTCATCTTTGACACTAAGAAAATGTTTTAATCAAGTTTAACAAGGGTTTAAGTTTGTTTAAAGGTGTTTAAAGCCTTGTTTTAAAATTTCGGTTTTGTGAAGATAATTTCACAAGAGGAAGAAGAGATCATCCTTTGGTGTTTGAGCTTCAACTCATCTCTCTCTCTCTCTCTCTCTTGATCTATAGAGAAGTTTTCCTAAACTCATTCTAGCTATTTATTGTTTTGTTTCTAATTTCCATAAGCTAGATTTATATTGAGTTTAGTTAAATTGTTTTTATTGAATCTCTTTGTTCACACACAACCTATTGAGCTTATAGTATTTACATTCATAGTATATTTTGGGTTGTGGGGTTTGTGACTTAGAGTTGTGCCTAATTGAGTTCTCACCTTGTTTAGAGAACAATCATTTGTTGTGCTTAATTTGTGAAGTTCACTTTCTAATACATTTGTACACCAAGAGGAGTGTGTGGTGAGGACGGAGTCGATATCGAGAGGAGTGGCGTCGGTGGCCTAGTGAGAGGTGATAATTCCGAGCATTTGAGGGAGTCAATACGTGAGGACCAACACTTGAGGTTGTAGCTTGTGTATGTACTTTGTGAGGATTTGTGAGAGTTGTCGGTTGACTTGATAACCGAGTGTGTAGAGTTTTTGGTTAGCTAAAAAACCGAGTGTGTAGAGAAGCTCCGGCTTCCAAATCGGGTTATGTAGTGGATTCTCCTCGAGAGTGGGGAACGGGGACGTAGGACGGAAGGTCCGAACCTCGTGAACATATAGCGTGTTTGGTTTGCATTGGCGCACTTATAATTGTTCATCTTATAGCCTATTGCATCTTGTTTATACTGTCCACTAGTTTGATTCACCATTGTGATAGTTTATATATCCTTGCATACATCACGAAGTATATCTCATTGCTACGATATATCACCTTTGTTCATTTTGCATATTCTTGCTCATAATTAGTTGTATATCTATCTTGCAGGAATATATTTGTTAATAAGTTTTAATTAGTATTTAAATCGGATTAGATTAGCATAAACCCTATTCACTCCCCCTCTAGGGTTCTTTCCTAGTGGCATTAGGGTCTAACAGTTATGCGTTAGTTGTGAAAGTTATGTGTTTGTTGTGAAGGTTATGAGTTTATTGTGAAGGTTACAAGTTGGTTGTGAACCACGGCAATGAGTTAATTGTGAAGGTTACGAGTTGGTTGTGAACCTCGGCAATGAGTTGATTGTGATTGTTGTTAACTAACATTCACAACCAACTCGTAACATTCACAACCAACTCGTAAACTTGACAACCAACTCGTAAATTTCACAACGTAACCTTCAAAACCAACTCGTAACATTCATTCACAACCAACTCCTAACCTTAACATCAAACTCATTACAGTAAAATAACAATAATATATAAATTTACAGACTATGCTTTAATTTCAAGTCATCAATTTAAAAAAAAATACAACAATATGTAAAATAACAAAAAAATATAGCACTTAGATTCAAGAACAAGTTAACAAGGGGGAAAAATACACCGGGAGTCGCCGGAGTTCCCGCCTTTTTTTTTCAAAACGGCGACGTTGAATCCAGCACAACTCGTCATCATCGTCTTCAAAATCGCAGTTTTCTTCGCCTCATGAACGAACGTCGGGAAAGTTCCATCGCCGATGTCGACGCCGTTGAAAAACTTTGGAGGGAACTAGAATTTTCCCCTCAAAACTCATTTCAAATCATCATAGTGACATCATGAAAAAAAAGAAAAAAAGAAAGGGTATTATGGTCTTCACATATTTTAAACTCTTGGGTATTGTGTTTTGGGGGCTCAGAGAATCGTGGCTTTGTTTTTGGGGGTTTTGAGAGTGTTGAAAAAGTCTTGAGTGGGGGATAAATAGTTGTTATTTTGGGGGCTAGAAGCAATTTTCCCAAAAATTTAAAAGAAGAACCAGCACATCATCAATTATTGATCACCTGGTTGATGTTTGTGATTTTCCTTTAGGTTAGAAAGACCCATTTGCTATGATTCAACATGAACTTTTTCAAGCTACGTGCAGATCTAAACCCACAATAAATTTTAGGATCCATTTGAAGGTTCATATAACTTATTTAGAAAGAAAAGAAAAGAAGCGCTCGAGTTTGAACTGCAAACTAATCTATACATAAATATTGGATCCTTTAAGGGGGTGTTTGGTTCAATTTCTAGAAATTATAGGAAATGTTTTCCACCCAAAATATGATTTCCTTATATTTCTTAAAAAAATTATAGGAAAAGTTTTGAGAAGTTAAAAAGTATCAATTTTCTTATTTTTTGTATTTTGTTTGTTTGGGTCAAAACAAGAAAATGGCTCATAACTTTATAGAAAATGGGTATGAGACGAGTTTTGTTGATTAAATAAGGAATGTGTCAGATTTCCTGTTGATTTCCTCTCATTTTGAGAGGAAATTGCTTTTTATAAAATTTGGTAGTTTTTGATATTTTATAGAAAATATTTCTATAAATTTTTTGTTGAACCAAACACAATTTACAGAAATCTATGAAAAACTTTTAATTACAAAATTATCATTGTCAGATATTCTGAGAAAAGTTTTCTCAAAAAGTGTGCAACCAAACAGCCCCTAAGATTCAAATTTAGACTCACTAATAAGTAAATAAGATCACATAAGCTATCATTTCAAAGAATCAAACACTAAAAATTGGAACACCAAACGTAAGGAAAAGGAAAAGCAGGATAGTCCGGCAGGGGTAAGCCAAGAACTCAAGAGTGATAATTTTCAACGCATATTACTCGCTAGTGCAGAGGCTCATGCATCAGAACGAAGTCCAAGGTGTCCATGTGAATAGCACAATCAAAACAATACAGAAAAATTTTGAAAACCATCCTATTTGAGAAAATAATTGCAAAAATCGACCCATTCACAAAATATTTGTGAAAACCGACCCAGTTTCAGCCAGACGGCTGAAACTAGATCGGTTTTGACAAAATTTTTTAGAATAGGTCGGAATTTACGATTTTTTTTGTAAATAGGATGGTTTTCAAAATTTGTCCAAAACAATACTCATTGGATGAATATTAGCACAGAGTGAAATAGTCACATGTTGGTTCTAGAACCTCTTAGTCCAATGCCTCAACACTATGCCATATCTGTAGACACTGAAATATACATAATCATATCCTTTCACGATATGAATATAATTATTGAAACCAATAACTGATAGGATATGGTTACGGATATGGTGTATAGTGAAATATCCGGATCTGTATCCGGAATATTTGAATATATGTTGTACAACTACAATTATTTTAATACTTGGATTAATGGATTTGAGACTAATTTTGATGATTAAGAGATCTAATCTTAGCTTTTCAGATACAATGAACACATTTTGTGAACTCCCTTATATCATAGAAAATATATTTTTCTATATTATATAGTTTTCTCATATCCGTTGTATATCTGCATCTATATCCACATATATATTCGTATCTCATTTTAGCGGATATGGATATGACTTTCCTTGCTGAGATATATCTGTATCCTTATCTGTGACTGGTAAGCATATATGGATATGATAAGCATCATATCCTAACCGTACCCAAATCTTAAGCAGATATGGATATGGTAAGCATGAATGGGTATGAGTTGTCCCTACAAGATTTTTTTTCTCTCCTGTGCAACGTTAATTGCTTTTTTCATGAGCTTCCCTACTTTCAGTGCCCTTAAATAGTAGCTTATACATCAAAACCAATAATAACATCATACTCCCTTTAAAAACACGAGTTCGGAAAATCTTTTTTAGACAAATATACCCCTTTATAGTTTGAACTACCTTATCTATAATCAAATTCTAATTTTCAATGGTCAATATTACCCTTCACTATTTTGAATATTTTATTTATATCTTAATCTATTCTAATCATAATCATATCTTATCCTAATCCTATGTGAACCATGTTTAGCTTAACAATTTAAAAAAAAACTAATATTAATAAAAAATATAAAACATAAAAATGATATTAGTTTGTTAAGATAAAGAAATTATAAGTAGATAACATATTATAATACATGAAGTATTACAAAAAACCCATAAAAAGTTTTAAAATTACAGAAAAGACCCTGAAAAGTTTAAAATTATAAAACTCATCCAAATATCTCAAAACTTAAAATAAAAAACATAAAATTAAAAAATTAACATCAGTTTGCAAAGAATTTAAAATTTACAGTTAACACCTCAATGTCTCAAAAATTATAGAAACACCCTCAAAAGTTTAAATTACAGACAAGCACATTAAAATTCTAAAATTTTAAAACTTACAAACAACACAGATGAATTCAAGAGATTACCATGATACACCTAAAATTTTTGACATTTAAATTTAAATTTTTTAATTAACACCCTCAATATCTCAAAAATTATAGAAACACATTCAAAAGTTCAAAAATTATAGAAACACCTTCAAAAGTTCAAATTATAAAAAGCCACTCTAAAATTCTAAAATTTGTAAATAAAATAAGATGAATTCAAGATATTACCCTTAGACACCTAAAAAATTAAAATTTGCCAAAATTAACCTTAAAATTTTTAAAAAACTCCTTCAAAATTTAAAAATCGTAAAAAAACTCTAAATTTTCAAAATTTTTAACTAGCACACATCAAATTCGTCGATTGGTAGACCGCTGAAATTTAATATTTTTCAAAATTAATCTATAGTTTTAATAATTGCAAAAGACACCCTCAAAATTTTAGAGTTACAAGAAATATACTAACATTTAAAAAATTACCACCAACACATGAAACATAGAATTTACAACTACCAAACTTAAAAGTAAATTTTTTTTAAAACTCTTTCAAAATTTTAAAAATTATAAATCACACCCTCAAAGTTCAAAACCACAAAAATGGGCTAAAATTTTAAAACTTGGCAAAGAAAAGTGTAATTGTTTGGTATTTTTCATATATATATATATTAAAATTTCTAATTTAGGGATTTACTATTATAATTTTAGTAATAAGTTGGGGTAGCCAAAATACATTCGTAACATTAATTGATAGATGTTTAAATCCATAGAAATGATAAAACACTATAATATTATACCTTAGCATTAATTGATTTTAATTTAGAAACTTTAATCTTTGACGTTAATAATATTTATAGGGTAAAAGAATACAAGGAATTACATATGGAGAAACTATTAGAATATTTAGAGATAACTTTAAAAGAATTGAGTTATTTCCATTGCAAATGGGAAAGTGATGGAAATAAATCTAAAATTCAGAAAACGTCAATGAATCACTTGAATTGGCATTAACATAAGACATATCTATTAATGAAGCACTGAATGAGTTACATTAAAAAATAATTTAATAACTTTATCCTAATCAAAGAAAAAATCTCCATGGAAGACATAAGAAAAATTAGTAAGTATTCATAAATTCCATACTGTGTTCTTCAAATTAAATATTAATATTATAATCTAAGAGAAATTGGTAATGAATAATGCAGGTATTTAGTTTAGATCTTTATGGAAAATGACAGGGATAGAGCAAAGGTAATATTATTGAAATAACAGAAATTCTTATTGGATGCACATCAGAAGAATTCATTTTAGAGGAAAATAAAGAGATAGCTTCTAATTTATTTAAGTAATAAATTAGGAACACAAAGAATTTTATATATATGAAATTAATATTTATTCTCATTGAAATAGAAAAAAAATCAAAGTCTATATTTTGAGCAGTTTGTGTTGAACATCATAAGTACATTTGACTTCTTTGTAAAGTTAAATGAGATGATAAAAAATTAACGAGCCTAGGAAAGATAATAGCATAAAAAATACAAAATTAGCCTGATGTCACAATTGATGTAGATGATGAAGACAATACTCTAGAATTGTCCGAGAAATGATAAATGATAAACCTGAAGAAGGATTGATCTTAACTCAATAAAAAATAAAATAGAAGAAATAAAAATAATATTTTATGAATATTTTATAGAATAGTTTAATTATTTTGAGTGAAATTAGGAATCTTTAGAAGGGAGTTTCATGAATTTTTTTTAGTACTTTTATATTCTTATGTGGATGTTTTTATCATATAAAAGTATACTAGAGTTAGCATTAATCTTTAATTTATATTTTTTTATGAAGTCTATCAATAATTAGGAATAAACTTCATATTCTCTTTTGCATCGTTTTAACATACTTTAAATCAATCATTTTGCCATATTGGTTTTAAATATTCACCTTCCTTGTATAACACTATTTTAATATTTTTCACTTTGCAATTGCTATACTTTCTCAAATAAAGCTTAGTTTCATATCGGTCAAAAATAATATGAAAATTCAAATTATTTTTAAATTATATTTGTTTTTTGTCAATTCAAATATCAACATGAAAATTTAAATTGGGTGTATCACATTTAAACAAACATAAAAAAATAATCGGGATGTAAGAGTTTAAAGGAAAAAATGAGCACAAACTGCCAAAAATACTTAATCATGGTATTAAATCACGTGCATTGCACGTGTGTAAAAACTAGTATTGTCTAAAAGCTGGGGTGATATGTTTCTGTCTTCCATTCTTAACCTCTGTTATTATTATTATTATTAGTTATTTTTTTCTCACAGCTTTGGGGTTGAGGGTGTTGCTGGAAAAATATGGGCCAAGTTATAGATTTGATTCGCTGTTATTTGATCAAATAAAAGTGATGACCGGGAGAAAACGTCTTTTTTTTTTGGTGAAATAATCTCATGAATTGATTAATTGGTTCATGCAATTTAATCTTCTTTTAGGAAAATATGCAAGCTTAAGGCTATGACCTAGTAAGAAAGATGAGGAAATTATAGCAGAAATGAACGAAACAGAAGTGTCATTTCTTCTCATACACAGTCGTAGTACGCGGAGAAGACAAATCGATTATTAAGCGATATCTCAATGTTCTATGAAACTTCGATTTTTTTATTTTTTCTGTTCCTTTTTGTTTTCTGGGTTATACCGACTTGTTGATAGAACGTGCTCATTTCTTCTCATACACAATCGTCTCCAGCCTGTCAAGAACAAATCCTTCACTCTCTCCACAATTCATGTTGTCCATCATGTAAATAAGCTAATTTTAGGACTCTTTTATTCTTCTAACCTTTACTTTATTTTATTTTTTTTATTTTTTATTTTTTGTATTGCTTGATAGAGAGCTTCAATTTGAAGTTGCTTTTAAGATTTCAACTAGTCATTGGGTGTGTTTTCTTAATAGCAGTTCGGCTCCATAGAACTAGAAGTCTGGTATAGTAGCATTCTTATTTGATAGTCAAGTAGTAAAATACTAAAAATAGTATTACCATTACTTTAAACTCAGTTCAACAAACATTATCCATTCTACAGGATAGCTCTTACATGTCAAGAGATGCGAACCGTCAATTTTTTAGAAGCCAACATGAATCAATGATTGTCGTTCTTGGTGCATCAAACATCATGAAACACAAGACATGAATGAATGAAAATTATTGTAAGATGCATGGAAATTTTTATTTGACCTGTAAGACCACTCAACGCCGATCTTCAACTTAAAAGAGCTTTTAACTCTAACGTTGAAACTAAATTTTACAGTTAACAACCGGTGTTAAAATATTTCAAGATGATAACAGTATTCACATACAAACCTTTCTCTTTCCAAAGTGCGAGTTAGTTGACCTATGCATATACATTTCATTAGAATAGATGTACACCAAACTGAACCCATCCATTTGCATGATTCATATAGATGTCATGTGACATGTAAATCAAATCAAAGTAAGATTCTCAGTATTTTTCTTGCAATAAATGACTATTTCTCAAATGATTGCGGCTGCATTCTTAACTTGGTTTCTACTAAAATAGTATCTCGTGTTAAATTCCCTTCAATGTTTATAATTATTGAGATGAAACCATTTGAGAGATGTTATCCAATAGTTTAAATATAGTTTTAGTTTTGCTCTTTTCCCCCCGCATTATGTGGCAATTAATTGCTAGTATCAATATAAATGTATAACATGCTTTTCGTCTCCATGACATCTCATAACACTAAAAAGTTGCTTATTCTTTTAAAGCGCAGTATTAATTCTTCGAATGTTCTCTCCTCCATTACATGCTGATAGATTCGCACAGTAATTTGTAAGCCAGGCACATGCAGATCTCAGAACTCTAATCTCTCCATTTAGGAGATCTATTGCCATCTTCTTTCTAATAGCAACACGGCTAATAGCATCAAGACTGCTCATGGACTCGAGAACCTGTTACACAGTAACAGATAAAAAGGGAAATATAACGTGATGCTGGAAAGCTCAAAAAAACAAGTTGTCCAAAACAATTTCATGTGATTACCAATCACAAAGTTAAATTCAAGGGTTAATAGATGATACACCTGAATATTACAACGGTGGTATAGGCGGTTATATCCACTAAACTTTATTAGTATTCAGACACCCCGAATCCGAGACGGTATTATATTTTTTTTGTCCTCGATTTAGAGGGCAAAATAGTCTTTGAAGGAAAAATAATAGTTTATTATCGCATGAATTCCACGTGAAATCTCAACATAACTTGGAAAATAATGTCGTCTGGAGTTCAAGGTGTGTAAGGCTAATAAATTATGTTGGGGGAGCAGAAGCACTCGTAAATATGATGAGGTTTTTGAGATACTGACCCTGGAAAATTATCATCTCTTAATACTAACTCCTTTATAGATTTGTAGAAGGAAATAAACCCCTCACGACCTAAGGTTCACTTGTTAGTCCTACTGTCGTGTTGGCTGCCAGAACATTCACTTGACTATAGTTAGGAACACAAGTAGAATTATTTTTCCATTCATGTACTAAACTAGCAGTCATTTTTTCCTCCAAATCTCGTTATTATAAAACCTGATGGATTTATTTCAATTTCATTCATCTTGAGGATCCATTTTAGATCAGGATGACTGGTTGGTTCCAATGAGCCAGTTGTGATGCAAACGACTGTCACAACCCGGACCTGTGAGCCCATTAGCGCGATGTAAGTCATGGGACCCACGGAATGCAACACATGATTTGCTCAATCCACTGTCAAAATTGACTAGTCAATGTCACACTTAGCTCTCAAGACTCATCATTTAAACCATTCAATCACTCAATCAATATCTAATGTGAGACTAAATCTTTGGATATCAAAAACTGTTGCGCGCAGCGGAAATTTCGGCAACACTTCGGCAGCACAACAAGAGAGTCAGATTGCAATAAGAATTCTCGTCTCACTAAGGAAACAAGAATCTGAAGCGAATATCTCAACAACGTGAGATATCTCAACAAAGTGAGATATCTCAACAAAGTGAGATATCTCACCAAAGTGAGATATCTCACCAAAGTGAGATATCGGCTCTTCCTCTCATCAGTTCTAGGACTGACCTGTCGAGGGATCCTAAAAAGCTATTACAAATCACACAAAAGCAGTACAACCAATTTTTACGTGGTTCGGCAAATTACCTACGTCCACGGGGCAATGAGGGGGGAGATCCACTAATAGAGGAAGAGAATACAACTAGGATTTACAATCACTCACAATCTAAACCCTCACACAAACTCTCAAATCCCTCACAAATACCTCTCAAAGGAATGCACAAAAAAACCCTACAAGAAAATCCTCTTCTTTTCTTTTCTTTTGCACCGCAACCGAAAAAATCTCCTGCACTCAAATATTTGCTGTAGCCGCAAAACACAAAAACCCTCTGCACTTTGCTCTCTCGCAGTCAGCCGCAAAAAAAAAAAACAAATCCCAACCTTGCACTAAACCCTAGGAAGAGAATGCCTCGGTATTTATAGGAAAGATATGCAGCGGTTTCACGCGAAAAGAAAAAAACTCCCACTTCACATGTTTCGGTTCGGGTGGGCCCAAGGCCACGTGCAATACCGCTTCACAATTCTTTACCTCGGTGAAGTTTTTCCAAAACTGAGCCGACATCAACCAAACCAAATGTCTCACTTCGAGACCCAAACGAGAATGCAAACACTCTCTAAATATCGGTATCAACTCACCAAATCGGCTGCATCTGAAAGACTGCCTACGTATCCTCTTGCCCAAGGAATCAAGCCGAACGTAGTTCACCCAAATGGTCGCCAACGGCCTCAACAATCACGAATATGCAACAAGTTTCGACAATGATCAAACTTGTTGCTCGAACCACCTTAGTGAGCATATCTGCCGGATTATCCTTCGTGTGGACTTTCACAATTTCCACATCGCCATCTTCAAGAACATCCCGAACGAAGTGATAACGAACGTCAATGTGCTTCGTTCTCGCATGAAAAACCTGATTCTTCGCCAAATAGATAGCACTCATGCTATCACAATGAATAGTGACGGACCTCTGCGATATACCAAGTTCCTCCAAAAGTCCTCGAAGCCAAATAGCCTCCTTCACAGCCTCCGTAACTTTCATATACTCTGCCTCCGTCGTAGACAAAACCACTGTAGACTGTAAGGTGCATCTCCAACACACCGACGCACGGGTCAAAGTGAACACATACCCCGTCGTAGACCGACGCTTATCCAAATCACCGGCATAATCCGAATCAACATAACCAATGCATAACTACCCACCTTTAGTGTCCCGCTCATAAACCAAACCAACATTGAGCGTACCTCGAATGTACCTCAAAATCCATTTCACAGCGTCCCAATGACCCACTCCTGGATCGTGCATGTATCTCGACACCATGCTCACCGCCTGTGACAAATCCAATCTCGTACATACCATTGCATACATCAAGCTTCTAACCGCACTCGCATATGGAATCTTCGACATTAACTCCCGATCTTCAACTGACTTCGGTGAAAGACAAGCTGAAAGCTTCAAATGGGCTCCCAATGGTACACTAACTGGCTTCGTATCCATGCTAACATAGAATCGCTGTAGAACCTTCTTCAAATAAGCCACCTGTGTCAAACAAATTATGCCCTTCTTCTTGTCTCTGCCGATCTCCATCATTAGAATGCGCTTCGCCTCACCCAAGTCCTTCATCTCAAACTCATTTGAAAGCTGAACTTTCAACTCATCTATAGCCGACCTAGAAGTAGAGGCAACTAACATGTCATCGGCATAGAACAACAAATAGATGTACGCACCTCCTTTTAACTTGCGAAAATATACGCAAGGATCAAACTGACTCAGAGTGTACGAATGACCAATCATAAAACCATCAAATCGCCTATACCACTGTCGAGGTGACTGCTTCAAACCGTATAGCGATTTCTTCAACCTGCAAACCAACTTATCTTTCCCTGCAGCTCGGAATCCCAATGGCTGAGTCATATATATTTCTTCATCAAGATCACCATGAAGAAATGTCATCTTCACATCCAACTGATCTAACTCCAAACCATACTGTGCCACCAAAGCTAGCAAAATCCGAATCGAAGAATGCTTCACCACCGGAGAGAAAACCTCATTATAGTCAATACCTTCCTCCTGTGCATAGCCCTTCGCAACCAACCTAGCTTTGAACCTCAATGGAGTGCCCTCAATGCCCTCCTTCTTCGTGTATACCCACTTGCAACCAATTGCCTTCCGCCCCTTTGGAAGCTCAACAAGCTCCCATGTATCGTTCTTATGAAGAGATTCCATCTCCTCCTGCATAGCCACCTGCCACGAATCAGCCTCCGAACTCTGCTCGGCCTCTTTGAATGTAGTAGGCACCAACTCATCGATACTCTCCACCGGAAGTGCATACGCAACTGTGTCGGCATACCGTGCTGGCATCTGTATGTTTCTCATCTGTCTCCGAACCGTAATAGAATATTGAACCTGAGCCGTCGGTTCCTGATCCTGCACATTTGTACTCGTATCCTCCGTGTCACCGTCGTGCTCACCTGAGCCGTCGGTTCCTGATCCTGCACATTTGTACTCGTATCCTCCGTGTCACCGTCGTGCTCGCCTAGCGTCACCTTAGTCGGCACCTGCATGGATACTGTACCATCTGGATAATGTGGAGCTGCATCGATCTCCACCACCTGCGATATCTCCTCCGTCGGGTCGCTCTCCACCTGATGAGAGCTGGGAAGCTTCAAGATAGAAACCTCATCGAATGTGACATCCCTACTCAGCACAATTTTCTTATCCACTGGATCCCAAAGTTTGTATCCCTTGACACTACGCTTGAATCCTACAAATATGACCTTCCTAGCTCGAGGTTCTAATTTATCAGTTCTAACATGATAATATGCAGGGCACCCAAATACCTTGAGCTGGTCATAGTCATGTGCTGGCTTTCCCGACCACATCTTCATAGGGGTTTTCCCCTCAATCGCAGATGAATGCAGCCTATTAATGAGGTGGCTCGCATATGTAAGTGCCTCAGCCCAAAAGATCTTCTCCAAACCACTCTGCGACAATAAGCATCGGATCTTCTCCAGTAAAGACCGATTCAACCTCTCTGCCACCCCATTTTGCTGCAGTGTATGACTAACTGTGAAGTGTCTCTCTATGCCCTCGTCTCGACATAGCTGTAGAAAGGGGTCTGATGTGTACTCGCCGTCGTTGTCGGATCGTAACGTCTTGATCTTTCTCCCAGTCTGTATTTCCAATCTCTTCTTCCATTCCACAAATAAATCTAGGACTTCACTCTTCTTCGTCATGGTGTACACCCAACAACGCCTAGAATAGTCATCTACAAAAGTAACGAACCAATGTCTACCACCAAGTGATGCAGTCTTGGTGGGACCCCAAACGTCTGTGTGCACGTAGTCCAGGATGCCCCTCGTCTGATGAATGGCAGTCCCGAACTTCACTTTCGTTTTCTTGCCAAGAACACAATGCTCACAGAACTCAATCTTCTCACTCTTGGCTCCCTTCAATAGCCCCTGCTTGCACAATGCCTGCAGTGACTTTTCACCTGTGTGCCTTAATCTATAGTGCCAAAGTCTGCTTATGTCCGTTTTTGAAATAGCCGAAGCAACCTGGCCAATCTCGGTGCTTCCCTTCAGATAATACAAATTCCGATTACGGACTCCCTTCATCACCACCAATGATCCCTTAGTAATATTCGCTACAGCGTTTTCGAAAGTCACCTTGAATCCCTTCGCCTCCAAAGCTCCAACTGAGATAAGATTTTTCTTCAGTTGAGGAACAAATCTCACCTCCTTCAACTCACGGACTACTCCATCGTGCATCCTAATCCGCACGGTACCTATCCCACAAACGCCACAGGATTGATCATTTCCCATGACAACAACGCCCCCGTCGACTTTCTCAAAAGATGCAAACCAGTCTCGCCTAGGGGTCACATGAAAGGTAGCGCCGGAATCAAGCATCCAATCTGATGCATCCACATGGTTCACCTCCGGAGTAATCAGTAGAGAAAAGCACGAATCATCGGAATCATCGCCTTTCGCAATGTTCACCTCATTGGCCTTCGGGCCCTTTTTCTTGCTATTCTCCTTCTCTTTGAGCTTCCAATGTCTCTGCTCCTTGCAGAATGCACATTGGTTCTTTGCTAATTGGTGGCGGCTTCTTGACTTTGACCTTCCTCTATTACCACCTTTCGGATATGGGCTTCTACCTCTCGTTGACAAGGCCTTTCCTGAAGTACTAGCGCGGGAAGTCTCTTTGTCCTTCCTCCTCAAAGTCAAGAAGATCTCCCGTTCAACAAAGTGAGCACGAAGGTATCATACTCCTCATCCGGTAAGAAGCCCAACAAAATAATCGCCTTGTACTCATCCGATATCTTCTCATCAATATTCGCCAAGTCCGACAACAACTTAGTGTAGTTGTTCACATGAGCCGCTAGTGAGGTGCCTCTGAACATCTGAAATCTGAAGAGTCTTCGCAGCAAGTGCAACCTGTTCTCAACATTCTTTGTGAGATACTTATTGTTGAGAATTTCTCACATCTTCATTGCAGACGTCAACCCAATCACATCATATTTCAGCTCCTGTTCCAAACAGGACATGATCACCCCACAAGAGTTCCTATTCATCTTCTCCCATACTGTCTCTTCATATTTAGGTGGCCTTTCGTGGACCATGATGGTCTCTTTCAAATTCTGAGCATTGAGCGCATCCTGTAAGTCGCTCATCCACAAACCAAAGTTGATTTTACCGTCATACTTCACCACACTAATCTTAGTGTTCTGAAAACCAACTTGTATTGTACTCGCCATCGACTTGCTGCTTTCACCTTCTTCTCCCATTACAAACTAACTCCAAATTGTAGAGAAAGAACAAATTTGATAGGAATTAGGAACCACCCAACTGAACCCTAGATCGAATTCCAAATAGATCTCCTATCCACACGAGGAAAGCGAAATCTTCAACGGTAACTCCTAATGTTATCTCCACTGAAGCCTAGAACTCCAAGAACCAAGCTTCACACAAAATCTTCCTCCACCAAATCCAAAACACCCTAGATTCAAACTCCAAAACCCTAGATCTGAAATCTGGGCTCTGATACCACTTGTTGCGCGCAGCGAAAATTTCGGTAGCACTTCGACAGCACAACAAGAGAGTCAGATTGTAATAAGAATTCCCGTCTCACCAAGGAAACAAGAATCTGAAGCGAATATTTCAACAAAGTGAGATAACGGCTCTTCCTCTCATCAGTTCTAGGACTGACCTGTCGAGGGATCCTAAAAAGCTATTACAAATCACACACACCTCGGCACAACAATAGAGTTAGGTCGCAATAAGAATTCTTGTTTCTCAAAGGGAACAAGAATCTGACGCCTAATATCTCATCAAAGTGAGATATTAGTTCTTCCTCTCGTCAGCTCTAGGACTGTGCGTCGAGGGAACCTAAAAGCTATTACAAATCACACAAATAGCGAGACAACCAATTTTACGTAGTTCGGCAAATTGCCTACGTCCACGGGGCAAGGAGGGGGGAGATCCACTAATAGAGAGAGAGAATACAAGTAGGGTTTACAATCACTCACAATCTAAACCCTCACACAAACTCTCAAATCCCTCACAAATACCTCTCAAAGGGATGCACAAAAAAACCCTAAAAGGAAAGCCTCTTCTTTTCTTTTCTTTTGCACCGCAACCGAAAAAATCTCCTGCACTCAAATATTTGTTGTAGCCGCAAAACACAAAAACCCTCTGCACTTTGCTCTCTCGCAGTCAGCCGCAAAAAAACAAATCCCAACCTTGCACTAAACCCTAGGAAGAGAATGCCTCGGTATTTATAGGAAAGATATGCAGCGGTTTCACGCGGAAAGAAAAAAAACTCCCACTTCACATGTTTCGGTTCGGGTGGGCCCAAGGCCACGTGAACTCTTCACGTGCAATACCGCTTCACAAAAACACCCCACCTTAATTGCGTGACGTCCTCGTTGCAGTACGAGGATTGGTCCATCCCAATATCACTGTCAGGTGATGTTTGACTCTAAAGGTAGCTCCTATGGGCTTCTAGAGGTGGCTCTCACCGCATTCATGCAGTGTAGCACTTAGTCCCGCATAGCACTTTTCTTCACAATTACGGCTAGGTAACTGCACTAGTATCATTTGTCATGCTTCGGGCCACCGAGCCCATTAGCACAATGTAAGTGATGGGACTCACGAAGTGCAACACATGGTTTGGCTCAATTCACTGTCAAAATTGAGTCAATGTTACATTTGGCTCTCAATATCCACCAATTTAAATCATTCAATCACTCAATCAATATCCAATGTGGGACTAGATCTTGGGGTATCACAAGACTCTCCATTTCATAATTTGTATGCCACATATTCTAGATTGATGCTTCAGATGAATAATACGTGGCATGAAAAATTTAAGAGGAGCAAAACGAATGAAAGGCAATGGTTCTTGACAGGCAAAAAATAACAATAATAAACATGCTTTTTATTTGCTTCTCTAACTTCTAGTTCTATGTCTATTGACCTAATATCCTCCTCTATCATATATCAACTATTTTTCTTTCTGTTTCGTCTTATTCTAATATTTGATTAACCTTAAATTAACAGAAACCGCCAGACAATAAGGGCAATCAATGATGAAATAGAAGCCACTGGCGATCAGAAGAGGGAAAAGGTGGATTGGAATCATTGGATATAGTTCTTTGTTTGTGCATTATTTCAGGTTGAATGCTAAAATTGTCGGTTTGGCTTGGTTATCAAAGACGAAGAACAGGAGTTTCTTCATGTTGCTTTTTCTATTATACGGGGCTAATCCTTTTCTAATCTGAAGAAAAGGGAAGTTGGTAGAGAATGAAGAAAGATGGACACGTGTTCAGTTAGAGAGGAAGGAAGAGAGAATTCCTCTCTGAAGAGCATAAAAATACAAGGGTAAACTGCTCAAAATCTTTTGTTGTTAACAGTTAACAGTATATTCGATGAGCTCATAAAGGATTTAAAGTTTTAACAAGAGGGATTAGTAATGAGTAGGCCTGGACTATATAAAAAATATTATATTTGGTAAACTAATATCTCTGGCATAATGGCCAATTACGATATACATGCATTAAAAAGGTCCATAAGAAACAGAAAATATGTGTAAATTATCCGATGGTGTAGATATGGCTATGAATAAGTTTTAAGCATGAAGGAAGAACAAATTAAATAGTGAACCATTACTTTTAAGCTTTGCACCTTTTTAGAAAATTTTAGGCACCCATACATATGAAACCATTGCAGTAGGAAAATAGTTGATGCTTTCTAGGTGTTCTTCCTTCCTTTCTGTGGAGGGGGTCCTTTTATCGGTTTCTTAGGAAGTGCTTACGTTTTATTAAGGGGCCATAAAATTGCGGCAATACCAGAACTTTGAAGACCTATTTTCACTAGTTGGTACAAAACTGCGAAAGCTATATGAACTTTACCTTTACAGCAGCATCACGTTCCTGAATCAAATGAGTAAATTGTGACAGCAAGATAGAATGGGCATGGATCTCACTTTCTGTGTTTCTTAAAGGGAGCCTAGCGAGTCGACCATCATTCTCAGCAGCCTCAATTACCAAAGCTTCCAGCTCTGGAGATGAGAATTTCATCAACAAATTGTAAGAAGACCCTATTATCTTAGAGAATATCTAAAATAACTCTGTGATGAAAAGAAGAAACAAAAACCTTCATGGGATGTGATAGACAAAATCCGAGTATATGCACGAAGTGCTTGAGGAATGCCTTTCCCTTTGGCTTTAGGCGATTTGACTTCCCTGGTGACATAAAGCTCCGTGTGAATTTTATTAAGTAAATGATTGACAACGTACTTAACTTATGGAAAAGCAAAAAAAAAAGCAAGAATAATGGATATCAGTTGTCATGGGAGGAAATTTTCTCCATTGATTGTCAAAAGTTCTAGAGTTCAAATCTTCACTAGATGCCCAATGCTACAAACGAATATGTACCAAAATCATGTTATTTCCATACCCATTATTGCCATGAAATATAGGTATAAGATGCTCCTTTCATGAAAAGAAATATTAATGTATCATAATCAAATTACTATTCTGCTTAGGACATTGGTCACTCATAAAAATATCTACCTTTCTTTTTTTCCTTCCTATTTTTGGAACTCTAAATGACTCCATCTTGCAAAAGAATATGCTCATCGCAACTACTTGAAATAGTTCCATCATTACTTGTTTACATCTATATTGAAAATGAAAATGTTTCGAGATCTTATATTCTTCCAGCCAAGTCTAATTGTCTTATGGGGAATTTAAACTCCCTGCAACCCTAGATATATTTTTTCTAGTAGAGACTATAACAATGTTTGCCATGAAATATAGGTATAAGATGCTCCTTTCACGAAAAGAAATATTAATGTATCATAATCAAATTACTATTCTGCTTAGGACATTGGTCACTCATAAAAATATCTACCTTTCTTTTTTTCCTTCCTATTTTTGGAACTCTAAATGACTCCATCTTGCAAAAGAATATGCTCATCGCAACTACTTGAAATAGTTCCATCATTACTTGTTTACATCTATATTGAAAATGAAAATGTTTCGAGATCTTATATTCTTCCAGCCAAGTCTAATTGTCTTATGGGGAATTTAAACTCCCTGCAACCCTAGATATATTTTTTCTAGTAGAGACTATAACAATGTTTGGCAATGATGATCTGCAAATGTGGCATGTTAAGCGGTGGAGCAAGTTTATCTATTTATTTGCACATGAAGCAACCTAAGATAGGTAACTATCATGCAGGAGTTAATCCTATGTATTTGTTATGCAAAAAATCATACTTCAATTTATGAAATCTAATGCAGTTGTGGCTGCCCAACACGTTGAGCAATCTATACATCACTCAACAAGACTAGAACTTAAGAATCTAGTAGAATAATCAATACAAACCTGATTAGGAAGGAACACCCTGAAGAATTGAGATCATTGGCTTCTGGGCTTGAAGGAAACCAGTGTTTAGCAAGAATTCCTAATTTTGACGAATACAAAGGATCATGCTTTGGTAAGTCCATCCATATCTGAACCTGAAATTTGTGGATACTCTTTCAATCCTGGTGACGCCTTTTAGCAAAGTTAAAAGTATAGAGGTTCATATACACATAACTAGAACATTCCACAAATGAAATGACATTTATTAACTTTCCTCCACTACTTGTCATCCATAGAATATTTTATCATTCAGTAAAAAAATCACTTCAGATGTGTAATGAGGTGTCAGATCTGTGTCGAAGGAAAATGTTTATGAAAAAGAAAATCTTAAAATATTTTCAAAAGAAAAGGAAAAGCGCATAGAAAAAAGCAGATGAAAGTTTCAGGCTTCAATAGATTTTAGAGAACACAAGTTATCTTGCAGGTTTACATCAACAAAGCACACCTATTAACAATTAATACCATTAAACAATGAAAACTGAATATCTTTTTGCTGCTTTGTAGCCAAATTCAAGTTCTTAATCTATATCCATGGACATTGACGTTCTTTCCTCTAGGTCAGGTGAATGCAACCTAATTATCCTTTCTAGATTGCTGTTCTCATGCCTTCCTCTGGTACACTAGAATTTTTCTTCTTGTTTGCCACATATCCTTGTTAAGGCCATATCTCATCCTGCTATATCTGTGTTGAAAATAGTAATCAGAGAGGATTATTAGTTCTCTCTCTTGGATGTTATTTATAATATCATAAATATAAAGAGGCTTGTCCCTAACCAATGTAGGACCAAACATACATAAAGAAACAACTATCAACACTCCCCCTCAAGCTAAGCATATATATTATATATGTTCAACTTGTTACAAATAAAGTGCACATACTCTGATCTGTGAAGATGCTTCAAAAACTCAAAATAGTCTTTGATATTCTTATCTTTCACCTGAATGTCTTCAAATCAGCTGATCCCCTCTAGGGCTCCACCAAACAAATGATCCTCTTTAGGGATCCATCAACAAATGATCCTCTCTGGGATCCACCAAACAAATGATCATCTTCAGGGATCCATCAATCGATCCTCTCGGGGATCCACCAAACAAACGATCCTCTTCAGGTATTTGATCATTCTTGAAGGATCCAACAACAAATGATCATTCTTTAGGGACCAACCAAATAATTTTCACTAAACCAAACATCAAAGTAAACCAACTGAACGAATACAAACCAGTTTTCCACTATACCAATCACAAAGTATGTCAAACGATGGATGAACAGCGTTCCTGATGAACAGTAACAGCACTGATGACCAGTAACAAAGTTACTGCTTCGGTCAGGATCCGATCGGGGGAGATGAACAGTGTCACAGATGAACAATATCTTTGAACAATGGTCAGGGTTGGAGGCGATTAGGCATGTCGGCTGAGGGTGGAGGGTTAGGGTTTGATGGTGGTCAGTGGCGGCTAGGTTTGGGAGGGTGGCGACAAGGGTTTCGTTGTGAGTTGCACAGACTTCATGTGGGCCCCACCTCAACTCTTGCATAGAGTGAAGACCCC
>NC_033798.1:8136168-8163335 GCF_001876935.1 Asparagus officinalis
TGGACGATCGAGATTTGATGAAGGATCAGTGGATGGCTCTGATACAATGTTGAAAGAGGTAATCTAAGAGGATTCTTAGTTCCCTCTCTTGGATATTATTTATAATATCATAAAAACAAAGAGACTTGTCCCTAGCCAATGTGGGAATAAACATGCATAAAGAAACAACTCTCAACAATGTGAAATGCCACTAATGAAATCAAATGTGCCAAAAGATAACTATGGCAACAATGGTTCACATTTTCTGATGAAAATGATTAAAACAAGTTTTCTGATGTGTGACTGATTTGATGAATTAACAACTCAAACCTACAAAGTTCTCAGGAAGCGTTTGGCAACCGTGGCGTTTTTGCCGTTTCTGTTTTTGTTTTCAACAAAAACAATAAAACGCGTTTATCAACTGGGACGTTTTTTTGACTTGACCCTTTACAAAATCCAAAAAATAAACATTTTTCTCAAAACACCAAAAAGATGTTTTGAGATTCATTTTTTTTATCTAAGCATCGCGCCGCGCACTGTGCCGCGTCCCCCCCGCCGCCTATTCGCTGTTGACGGTAGTCCATCCCCCGCAGCCGTCGGACCGTCACCTGTCGCTTCCCTAGCGCCGCGCCCGCCCAACCCCCAGAGTCGCGCCCCCCCCCCCGACGCCCGCCCGTTGCAGCCACCAGCCATTCTGTCGACCACCCTCCGGCCACGACGGTCGCGTCCGCCCACGGCTTGCCCGCCATAGTCGCCCCACGTCACCGCCTGGACACCCGTCGTCGCTGTCAGCGTCGCATGCACCGCCCACCCGTATCAACTTAATCAAAGAGGCGACTAAGTTTTCTTCCCTTAGAAATCAACATTTTTATGGGCTATTAACCCAAAATTTTAATCATTACGACAGTTTCGACCCAATGGTAATCAACTGGCATATTTTAAAATTCACAATTTTTATTGGCTAAACCCAATGACAATTAATTAGCAATTTTCAAAAATCACAATTTTCATTGGCTAAAACCCACAATTTTTACCCTTTTTTGAACAATTCGACTTAATGGCAATTAAGATTTCTTTCCATAAAATTAACAATTTTTATGGGCTATAACTCAGAATTTTTGTTCATTTTCTTTAACCATAACTTACAATTTTGCCATTTTTATTGATTTCGATCCAATGGCAATTAATTGGTGTTTTTAAAGATTCGCAATTTTCATGGGCAGCTTACGATTTTTATCCATTTTGATAGTTTAGACTCTATGGCAATTAAATTTTAATTCCGCAAAATTTATCATTTTCATGTGCTACTTATAAGTTTTGTCCATTTTAATCTGTTTTCGACCCAATGGCAATTAATTAGCGTACTTTAAAATACACAATTTTCATGGACTATAACCCACAATTTTTATTCATTTTAATCAATTTTGACCCAACGGTAATTAAGTTTTCTTTCCTTGAAATTCACTATTTCCCACAATTTTGTCAATTTTCATTTATTTTGATCCAGAAAGTAATAGGCATACTTCAAAATTCGCAATTTTCATGACCTATAACCACCAAATTTGATCATATTCATGTGCTTTGACCCAATAGGTAAAAACTGGATTACTTCAAAATTCTCAATTTTCAATAGCTATAACCTACGATTTTATCCATTTTCTATAGTTTCCACCCAATGACAAGTAAATTTAATTTCCTCAAAATTCACCATTTTCAAGTGCTACAACCCACAATTTATGTCCATTTTTATCTATTTTGGCCCAAGTGTAATTAATTATCGTATTTCAAAGTTCGCAATTTTCATGAAAGTGTTTTCGTCATTTTTTACTGTTTCGACCTAATGGCAATTAAATACTATTTCCTCAAAATTCACCATTTTCATGTGTTAAAGCATATTTTTGTCCATTTGGATATCTTTTGACCGAACGATAATTAATTGGCGCACTTCAAATTTGCAATTACATGTGCTATAACTCATGATTTTTGTTCATTTCCATCTATTTCGATCCAATTTGCAATTATGCTTCTTTTCCTTAAATTTCACTATTTTTATAGACTATAACCCATAAAATTTTCATTTGTTTTGATCCAATAACATTTAATTGGTAAAATTTTCATGAACTATAACCCAAAATTTTGCCCTCTGATCATTTGCACCCAATGAAAATTAAATTTTTTCCTCAAAATATACCATTTTAATGTGGTAACCCATGATTTTTTTGCATTTTCAACTGTTTCGTTTCAATGGTAAATAATTGATATACTTTAAAATTCACAATTTTTATAGACTATAACCATCGATATTGGTCCATTTTCGGGCATTTTAACACAATGACAATTTAGTTTTATTCCCACAAAATTCATGATTTTTATAGGCATTAAGTATAACTCTCAATTTTGACCATTTTTATCTATTTCGATCAAATTACAATTTGTTAGCGTACTTCAAAATTCGTAATTCCCATGAGCGATATAACCCATCATTTTATCTATTTTCGGTCGTTACGGCCCAACGGCAAAATTCACCATTTTTATGGGCCATAACTCAATATTTTCCATTTAATTTATTATGACTCAAAGGTAAATAATTGGCATACTTCCAAATTTAGAATTTTCATGTCCACGATTTATGTTTATTTGCGAGGTTTCAGCCCAAAAGTAATTAAGTTTTCTTTCCTCAAAATTCACCATTTTAAAGGGCTATAATCCACAATTTTTATTTGATGAATCCAGTGTAATGTTGAAAAAACGTTTGTACTTCAGAAGCTTTACTTGGTAACAAATAACATCTAACAATTCTTACCAAAAAACCCACAATTTTGCCTAGTTTCATATGTTTAGGCCCAATGGCAATTAATTGGCACAATTTAACATTCACACTTTTTATTGGCTATAACCCATGATTTTGTCCATTTTTCATCATTACGACTTAACAAGAACTAAGTTTTCTTCCCTCAAAATTTACCATTTACATGTGCTACGAGTCATTACTTTTTTGTCCATTTTTATTTGTTTCAACCTAATTACAACTAATTGTTTTACTTCAAATTTCACATATTTCAAAGGCTCCCACAATTTTTTTTCCATTTTCACCAGTTTCAACCTAGTTGCAATTAATTAGCGTACTTCAAAGTTCACAATTTTCATGGGCATGATTTTTGTTCATTTTCATCTTTTTCGACCCAATGGCAATTAAGTTGTCTTTCCTCAAAAATTATCAATTTTCATATGCTACCAACAATTTTTCTCTATTTTCATATGTTCTGACCCAATCTTAATTCAATACTTTACTTTAAACGTTATAATTTTCACGGACTATAATTCATGATTTTCGTCCATTTTCCATCATTTCATGCTAATAGCAATAAGTTTTCATTCTTTAAAAACTCACTATTTTCATGGCTACAACATTTTCCTCGATTTCTCCCTAATCGCAACTAAGTGGCAAACTAAAAAAAATTCATAATTTTTATGGGCAATATCCCACGATTTTTCTCATTTTCAATCATTTCGGCCTAATAGCAATTAAGGAATCTTATATCAAAAGTTATTATTTTTATGAACTATAACACATAAGTTTGTCCATTTCCATCTATTTCGTCTGTATCGCAATTAACGTTTTAAATAGTTCGACATAATGACAATATAGTATTTTGTTCATAAAATTATAATTTTCATGAGCTATAACTCACAAATTATCCATTTTCATCTGTTTCGACCCGCTGACAGTTAACTAGCATCAAACTTCACAATTCGCATAGGTTATACCCACTATTTTCATGAATTTTCAGTCGTTTTGGCCCAATGGCAATTAGGTTTTCTTTCCTCAAAATTCACCAATGATAATTTGTCTATTTTCATTTGTTTCGACCTATTAGAGTTAATTTGTGTACTTCAAAATTCACAATTTTCATGGCTATAACCTACAATTTGTATCCATTTTAATATGTTTTAACCAAATAACAATTAATTTTTCTTTCCATAAAATTAACTATTTTCACGAGTATATAGCACATAATTTCGTCCATTTTCATTTGCTTCGATCCAATGACAATTAACCCTATACTTTATAATTCACAATTTTCATGGGCTATAATATACTATTTTTGTGCATTTTCGACAGCTTCGGTCAAATGGTAATTAGGTTTTCTTTCCTCAAAATTCACCATTTTCATGGGCTATGATCCATAATTTTACCCATTTTCATTCGTTACAACCAAATGGTAATTAATTGGCATACTTCAAAATTCTCAATTTCGTGGGCTATAACATATGTAGAAAACGAGTAGCAGAAATGAGAATGTTACAATAGTCTTGTGGGTATACACGAAAAAATAGGATAAGAAATGAGTGCATATACAGTAAATTAAAAGTTTCTCCTATTGAGGATAAAATGAGAGAATCGACCACGGTGGTCTGGTCATGTACAAAAGAGACCTCTTAATGCACCAATTAGAAAAAGTAATAATATTATAGTTAATATGACAAGGAGATCTAGAGGTAGACTTAAAAGTACTTGGTTATAAGCAATTAAGAAAGATATGATAATTGCTAACTTAACTGAGCAAATGGCTAAAAATCAGTGTTGTAAATAGCGCGAATAGCGGGGCTATAGCGGCGTGAATAGCGGTCGCGGCCCTTCAGCGCTACGCGTAGGGGTTTTGCGGCTGTCTTAAACGAGAAAATCCGCTATTCATTCGAATAGCGCGTAAAAGCGCTTATTAGCGCTTAAAAGCGATTAAACCCGCTAAACCACTATCGCACATATATGAAGTTTTTCGCCACGAACCCGACCCGAACCCGAACTCGACTCGTTACAATTAAACCCTCTCCCACGATGATTCCTTCTCTTCCACTCTCGAACCCTAGCCGCCTCCTGATTGCTCCAGCGACTTCCGCCTCTCTGATTCCACGACGATTCCTTCTTTTCACGACGATTCCACGACGATTCCTTATCTCCGAGTCTCCGCTCCAGCGCCTCCCGATTTCTTCTCTCCAGCGACTTCCGCTCCAGCTCCAGCTCCCACCAACTTCCACGGTTCCAGCGACAACTTCCGAGTCACCGATGAGCTTCTCTCCGGCGACATCTCCATCTCTATACTTGAATATTTTATTTTTTAGGTCAACTTTCTAGTAGTTAATAACTTAATATGATGATGATGTTACTAATCAATGTTTTTTATTGTTGAGCATTTTTATATTAGAGACTTGAAAGTTGAAGAAATTGGACAAATAACAGTCTTTTGGATAAACAAGTATGTTTTTTCATTCTTTAATCTTTATAATTATAGTACTCAGTTAATATTATGTAATTATTACACATCTATTTCATGTTTAGGCATCAAGTATGCATTTATAGAATTTTTAGATTTTTATATGATTTTTCTTATTATTTAGAATATTTAAATATATTTATATTTGACCGCTATTTGACCGTGCGCTATTTACCACTATTTTGTCGCAATAGCCTGAAATAGCCTAAGCGGTACCTTGCCGCGACGCGTCGTGATCGGCTATCAGCAACATTGCTAAAAATCGAATGTAATGGAAGGATAGAATTCAGGTAGCCGACCCCAAACATTCGGGATAAAGACTTTGTTGTTGTATAACCGATGATTTTTGTCCACTGTCATTTGTTTCAGCCCAGTGATAATTAAGTATTCTTTTCTTAAAATTCACCATTTTCATTTATTATAACTAACATTCTCCCTATATTCATTTCCCTTGAGCCAATGTCAAATAATTAAGTAATTCAAAATTCTCAATTTTTCTGTGCTATAACCCATGGTTTTTTCCATTTTCCAACCCAGTGGAAATTAAATTTTATTTCCTCAAAAGTCAACATTTTTATGTGCTATAACCATGTTTTTTTGTTCCTTTACATCTATTTTGACCCAATGACAATTAATTGACATACTTCAAAATTCAAAATTTTCATTAGACCACGATTTCTCTATTTACATGGGTTATAACCCATCACTTTTGCCCATCTTCAATAGTTTCAACCCAATGGCAATTAAATTTTATTTCCTCAAGGTTCACCATTTTTATAAGTTATAACCCACTATTTTTGTGTATTTTTGGTAGCTTCAGCGCAATGACAATTAGTTTTTTCTTTCTTCAAAATTAACCATTTCCTAGACTATACCCACAATTTTACTCATTTTCATTTGTTATGACCAAATGGCAATTAATTGGCATACTTCAAAATTCACAATTTTCATGGTATACTCATGATTTTTATCCATTTTCATCTATTTCAACCCATGACAATTAAATTTTCTTTCATCAGAATTCATTATTTTCATAAAACCAACAGTTTTTTTTTCATATTCATATGCTACGATCCAATAGCAAATAATTGGAGTAATTCAAAATTCTCAATTTTCATGGACTACAACATACGATTCTTGTCCATTTTTCGTAGTTCCGATCCAATGGAAATCAAAATTTATTTCCTCAAAATTCATCATGTTATAACACCCACAATATTTGTCCATTTCTTGACCAAATGATAATTAATTAAAATACTTTAAAATTCGCAATTTGCATAGGCTATAACCCACAATATTTGTCTATTTTTTATCGTTTCAACTCAATGGCAATTGAATTTTATTTCCTCAAAATTCATCATTTTCATGTGCTAAAACCCACAACATTTATCCATTTCGACCCAATGACAACTAATTCGTATATTTCAAAATTTGCAACTATCATGGACCAACAAATTTTGTTCATTTTCATATGTTCCGGCCCAATAGCAATTGAGTTTTCTTTCCTTAAAATTCACAAATGACAATTAAGTTTTCTTTCCTCCAAATTCGTAATTTTTCCTGGTTATAACTCATAATGTTGTCCACTTTCTTTTGTTTCGACATAATAGCAAGTAACTGGCATGCTTCAAAATTTGGAATTTTTATGAGCTATAATCCACACATTTTGTTCATTTTCAACTGAAAGCAATGAAGTTTTCTTTTTACAAAATTCACCATTTTCATGTGTCAAAATTTGTGGATTATAGCCGATTATGAATTTTCTTCAAAAGCAATGAGGTTTTCTTTTCTCAAAATTCAACGTTTTCATGAAAATTGCGAATTTTGAAATATGTTAATTAATTCTCATTAGGACGAAACAGATAAAGATGTACAAAATTATAGGCCATAAAAAACAATTTTGTATATTTTTATTTGTTTCGTCCTAATGACAATTAATTGACATATTTCAAACTTCGCAATTTTCATGAACTATTACCTGTCTTTTGTCAATTTGTACCTGTTTTTCAACCTAATGGCAACTATTTTTATTTCTTTAGAATTTAACATTTTCATATACTATAACCCACAAATTTTTTCTATGCTTGTCCATTTCGAACCCTTCAAAATTCACCATTTTCAGGTGTTATAACACACAATGTTTGTTCATTCAAATCCAATTGGACTCAATGAAGTTAACTAGCATATTTTAAAAATTCACAATTTTCATAGGATATAACCCACGAATTTTGTCCATTTTTATCATTTTGACCTAATGACAATTAAATTTTATTTGCTCAAGACTCACCATATTCATGTTAACTCATGTCTTTTGTCAGTCTTTATCTATTTCAACCTAATGGCACCTAGTTTTTCTTTCTTTAAAATTCAACATTTCATGTAATGTAACCCACGATTTTTTCCATTCTGGTTCATTTCGACCAAATAGCAATTATATTTTATTTCCTTAAGATTCATAATATCATGTATTATAATCCACAACTTCTGTCCGTTTTCATCTATTTGGATCTAATGGCAATTAACTGGCATACTTTAAAAATCATAATTTTCATGAACTATAACCCACAAATTTTATAAATTTGTTATCGTTTTCACCCAATTGTAAGTAAATTTTATTTCCTCAAAACTCACTATTTTCATATGCTAGAACCAACAATTTATGTTCATTCTAAACTGCTTCAACCAACGGAGATTAATTGGCATACTTTAAGATTAGCAATTTTTATGGTTTATACCATTTTTGCTCACCATCATCTATTTTCGATCCAATAGAAATTAGGTGTTCTTTCCTTAAAATTCACTATTTTCATTGACTATAAATCCACAAATTTGTTCGTTTTCAACTGTTTTGATCCAATGGCAATTAATTGACGTACTTCAAATTTCGTAATTTTCATGGGCTATTACCCACATGTTTTGTAAATTTTGATCATCTAGACTTGATGAGAATTTAAAATTTCTTCCCTAAAATTCTCCATTTTTATAAACTATCACCAACAATTTTCATCCCTTTCGACCTAACGGTGAATAATTGGAGTGCTTCAAAAAATTTTAATTTGCACAAACTATAACCCAAGAATATTGCCCTTTTTTCGTAGTTTTGACTCAATTTGCAATTAAATTTCATTTCCTAAAAATTCACTATTTTCAAGTGATATAACCCATAATGTTTGCCTATTTTCATACGTTTCAACCCAATGGCAATCAATTGGCATTCTTCAAAATTCGCAATTTTGATGACTCATAATTCACTAGTGGTCATTTTGTAATGTTTCCCACCAATGGCAATTAATTTCATTTCCTCAAAATTCACTATTTTCATGTGTTGTAACTACATTTTTTGTCCATTTTTATTTGTTTTGACCCAAGGACATTTGATTGGCGTACATAAAAATTCGCAAGTTTCATAAGATATATAACCCACATTTTTTTCAATTCATCTATTTTGACCAAACGGCAATTAAGTGTTCTTTCCTTAAAATTCACTATTTTCAAACTATAATCCACAATTTTCTCCATTTTCATCTATTTTGATCCAATGACAATTAATTGGCGTACTTCAAATCTTGCAATTTTCATGGGCTATATCCCATAGTTTTTGTCCGTTTCGATCAATTCGATCCACTGGCAGTTAACTTTTCTTTCCTAAAATTCACAATCTTCATGTGCTAACTCACGAATTTTGTGCATTTTCATTTGTTTTGATCTATGGTAAATAATTAGCATACTTCAATTTTTACAATTTTCATGGGCTACAAATTACGAGTTTTGTCCATTTTCTATTGTTGCAATACATTGACAATTTAGTTTTCTTTCTACAAAATTCACAATTTTTATGAACTGTAACTCACAATTTTATCCATTCATTTGTTTTAATCCACTTGCAATTAATTGGTGTACTTTAAAATTTACCATTTCTATGGGCTATAACCCACAAATTTTTGTCCAATTTTGGTTATTTCGGTCAATTTTAATTAAGTTTTCTTTCCTAAAAATTTATTTTTTCATGGACTATAATCCACAAATTTGTCCATTTTCATCTATTTCGATCCCATGGCAATTAATTGGCATTGTTCAAAATTCGTAATTTTTACAGACTATAACTTCACAAATTATGTCCATTTTCATCTATTTCGATCCAATGGCAATAAAGTTTCTTTCACCTAAAACTAACGATTTTCAAGGGCAATAACTTACAATTTTGTCCCAATTCATCTATTCGACCCAATGACAATAAATTGGCGTACTTCAAACTTCGCAATTTTCATAGGCTATAACCCATAAAATTTATCCATTTTTGGTTGTTAGCCCAATGACAATTAAGTTTTATTTCCTCAAAATTCACCATTTTTATAGATTATTAACTTACAATTTTGTCTATTTTTATCTATTCCGACCTAATAACAATTAATTGGCATATTTTAAAATTCACAATTTTCATGGGCTACCCACATTTTTATAAATTTTCATTTAGTTTGACCTAATGACAATTAAGTTTTCTTTCTTTAGAATCCAATATTTCATCGACTAACCCACAATTCTGTTCAATTTTATCTGTTTCGAGCCAATGGCAATTAATTGGCATATTTCAAAATTTGCAATTTGCATGCTTAATGCACGATTTTTGTCCATTTTTTACATTATTTAATAGCAATTAATTTTTCTTTCCATAAAATTAACAATTTTCATGAACTATATCTCTCAATTTTGTCCATTTTACTCTCTTTTGACCCAATGGCAATTAATTGACATACTTCATAATTCGCAATTTTCATGGGTTATTGTGCATTTTTGGTTATTTAGGCCCAATGGTAATTAGGTTTTTCTCTCAAAATTCACAAGTTTCATGTGCTATAAGCCACATTTTGTGTATTTTTTTGTTACGAACTGAAAATTAATTTGAGTACTTAAAAAGGGCTATAACCCAAGATTTTTATCCATTTTAGTATATTTCGGTCTTATGAGAATTAGGTTTTATTTCCTTAATTCAGCATTTTTACGGATTATAACCAACAATTGTCTATTATTCATCCATTACAATTCAATGGCAAATAATTAGAATACTTCAAAATTCTCATTTTTCATATATTAAATAATCCACGATTTGTATCCACTTTTAGTAGTTTTGACCTAATGATAATAAAATTTTCTTTCCTCAAAATTTATTGTTTTAATGAATAATAGCCCACAAGTTTGCCTATTTTCATCTGTTATGGACCAATGGCAATTAATTAGTGTATTTCAAAGTTCGCAATTTTCATAGGCTATAACTCATGATTTTGATAATTTTTTATCATTCAAACCCAATAGCAATTAAATTTTATTTCCCCAAAATTCACCATTATCATGTGCTATAACTCATAATTTTTGTTCATTTTTATTTGTTTCAACCCAAGGAAAATATTTCGCGAACTTCCAACTTCACAATTTTGATGGGCTATACTCCATTATTTTTGTTTATTTTCATCTGTTTCACCCGAATACCAATTAAGTTTTCTTTTCTTAAGATTCACTATTTTCATGGACTATAATCCACAATTTTGTCTATTTTCATCTGTTTTAATCCAATGACTATTAATTAACGTACTTCAATTTTCATGATTTTCATTCGTTATAACCCTTAATTTTTTTCATTTTGCATTTTGATCATTTCAACCCACAATAAATTAATGTACTTCAAACTTTGTCTATATTCATCTGTTTCGACTCATTGGTAAATAATTGAGTACTTCAAAATTCTCAATTTTTATTGGCAATAATCCATAATTTTTGCCCATGTTCTGTAGTTTCGACCCAATGACAATTAAATTTTGTTTCCTCAAAATTCACCATTTTCATGTACTCAATTTTCACCTGTTTCTGTCCAATGACAATTAATTAGCATACCTCAGAATTCGTAATTTATAACCCACGGTTTGTCCATTTATTATTATCACTTCCACCAAACAGCAATTAAATTTTATTCCTAAAAATTTCACAATTTTCATGTGATATAACCCACATTTTAAAAAAAATCATCTAACTTTTTAAAAAAATATTAATTTTAACCTTATTAAAAGTAGAAGATTTTCATTATAATTACTATATTAAGATTAATTCAGCTAGAATATGCATTCTTCTAAACTAAAATTTGAAAAAGACAGTGATTAGCATATATTAGCTAAATATATTAAATTATTAGATCGAAAAATCCTAGTAATAACAACAGAAAATATTTTTCCCTACTCAAAATAATGGATAGGAAAATAGTCAACTTCATTCACACACACTATTTATAAATCAAGATCAATTTATAAGACTAAAATAAAGCATTTCAACATCAATCAACTAGGAAAAAAAACCTAACCCTTTCTGGATACAATGGCCAACTTCTTCACTTAATCATACATTTTTCACTGTCCAAGCTTGTGATCACAAAAAATATTTCTCTAAACTTATAAATGAGTAACTACAGGAAATGAAATTTGATCCACTGAAAACATAGAAACATCAATAGCATATAATACCCTGAAACCCTAGAACCAATTAAAATTTTATACTTGATAATGTTCTGCTCCAACATATGGTTGGTCAAATGTATTTAATTATATGTTATAAACATTTATGTGAGGTATCTCAGACTTTATCAACTCACTCTACTATTGCTTTTAATTTTGTATGGTATTTTAAGTCTTTATCAACTCACTCTGCTTCTGCTTTTAATTTTGTAAGGTACCTTAGCCTTTATTAACTCACTGAAACTGAAACTTTTATGCAAATAATACCTAACCCTCCACCCAACATCTTTCCATCTATCCACTCACTCTTCTAAGTTACCGCCTCCTCACGCAGAATTGTTAATCAGTCAAATGACGGGTTAACTTGGAGTGAAACTATCACGTAGGGGTTAGTTAACCCGTGATGATTTTTGTTGCCTGGGGGATTAATGAGGGGTTAAACCCCTTAACCCGTTACCAAATAAAGCATGTATGAATATTCTAACCATTTAGTTTTCCTTTCTTTTCGAATAAAAATTAAAAGACTCCTAACATGTGATTGCAAGGAACAAGTCACTTATAACAAACATGCAAGTTGGTTTTCATCAAGAACAAGGCCACATCAGCTAAAATTAGTTCTGTGGAGCAAGAAGTGTGTTTTTCACCAAAATGAATTGCATCAGCTATGGAGGGACAAGATTATTTAAGTAAATTCAGACTTAAGGAGGAAGGCATATTAAAAGTTGTAACAAACTAGATCAGCTTTGTATTATTAGGCCTGCTAATACATGTAAAAAGAAACTTTTGAAGGGATTTATGGTTTGACCTGATCATGGATATTGTACGGATGAGTAAAGCCAAAATCCAACATCAGTGTTGCATTGGGAAACTTCCCATATCTTATTAGAACCTGAAATGAGAACATGTCAATAATTAACATTTTTATGATAAAAGTACCTCATCATACCATCAAACATAAGCAATTTAATCATGTAAAATTTCCTCAAGTAAATTACATAAATTATGTAAATTAGCACTTCCATATACATAAACTGTATGTAGGACATCAATATATTTAATATATTACTTCATACTTTTAAGACCTTTTTCGGATATTTAACGATGTTGTGATTTTGTACTTCTAGATCTAAATCTGTGTGTCTTACACTTGAAGAAGATACTCCAAAAATTATCAATAAGCAACAAAACCATCTTTTGTAATTGAATTCCTCTCAAGTGATTATGTTTTTTGCTCCATTCCAATTAATATACTCAACTGTACTTGACACCAGAACCCTTGCAGCGAGCAGTGCAGTGATACAGTTCTGAACCTATTTACACCTTAGTTCTTTTCAATAGATTCATGTAACTTCCAAGTAACTAGAAGCTTCATAAAAGATCATCAGTTTGAGGATAGCTCAGACATATGTGTCGGATATATTTTTTTAGAAATTGGCTTTATGGGATATCAGATACTAGATGCTCCAAGGGATTCCAAACTGTTTCAGATCAAGGAGACCTCTTGGAATATCTAGGATATTATGGGAGATTTGTGAGAAAATTGAACCATCTAAGAGGAATCAGCCAGATCCGTTTATAAGTAAATGAGTCATTAGAATGGTGTACGTTAGACACTCCAATGCCTGAAGGGTACTCGGGAAGGGGTGTTTTGTCTTCAAATTGTGATTATAATAGCTAGATTTCCAGAAGCAAATTGGACAGGGTCATCAAGTGACAGAAGATCCACTAAAGAGCACTGTGATTTTGTTGAATGAAAGCTATACTAAGAGAAAAGGAAGCAGTGCTGTACCTTCATTCCGACCCCACCCACCCCCCCCCTCCCCCATCCCCTCCCTCCCCCCCCACACGCCCCCGAAAAAAACCCCAACCCCACCAAAAACAAAACAAAATAAAAAAGCCAAAAACCAACAACCAAAACACAGCCACACAAAAAATCCTGATTAATCATAATGATTGCCACTTTAAAGAGTTTCTTGCCAATATTATATAATAAGTTCGAGAGATTTCAAGAAAAACTCATATATCAGACCTGTTCGCCCACAGCATAATCCCGGTCAGCAATTACCTGCATAAGATAGCTTCACTAATCAGGAAAAGATAGTCACTCATACTGCTTCGTTTCACCCACTCTAATCAAGCAAAATAAACAGGTGATGGACATTGAAATAATATTTTGCAGGTAATGTAATTGCCAGAGGAAAGGAAACAAGTACTAAGCCTTCAAAGAACCACCCATTAACCCAAATCTTTTGAAGAACCTACCGTCATTAAATATCCTTCCACAGTACACAAAAAATAATGTTAAACATGTTAGTCCTCGAGGCAGAAGACTCTTGTCTAGAGATTGCTCAGGTGGAACAACAAACTATAAACCATGTGATTTAATTTGACTAAAATAGTATGAAACACATAAAAAAGAATAAAGCAGTTCACAACTTCTAGACCAGATACCATATTCGTAATTAGCAGACCAAGAAAGAATATCTCTTACTGCAAGCTTATATTAGATTATCCATATTCACTATTAACAACAGTTAAAAGGATTGAGAAGAGGGAAATGGGTCTTTCTTTCGAGTGTGCCTATTTATAGAGTAACTGTCAAAGCATCTTATTCTGCAAGTAAATCCCAAATGGAATATAAAGATTCTCAAACAGTTGATGAGAAATCTTAAGAAAATCCAAATTTTAATTTGAAGAGGAAGCTTGACAATTCATTATAACATGTTGTAAGAAAGTTTTTCTCCACAGAAATGAACTGAATACTGCAAAAGGATTAGCATCTAAGTTGGCTTTCAAATTACAAACACCTCACAGGCCAGATATTTTCTTGTGATCTTGATCTTGTGAACATCATTCTTGGTGTCCACTGTCCCCTTCTGTGCAAACGATTCTACACTCTGAAACACCCCCACCCCCAAAAAAAAATTTGTTTTCCAATAAGAAATGCAAACACATCCAACAGTTCATGAGTGATTGAGTACAACTAACCATTTCATTTCAAAAGACCCAACCTTTTCCCATCAAAATAGGGTTGTCTTAAAAGCAACACTCCATAAAAAATTTAACAAAAGCTTTATGAACAACAGTTGATTTGACGCCCTCCCTTATTACCAAATTCTTTCAGAGGAAACTACGAAGAAGAGGAGATTTATAATCGTAAAAACTAAAGACCACTTAGTAGCCTCCAACTTGTCCCAGACTGGGGCAAATAATATCCAAAATGATTGAGTTGCTATAGAGAATTACATTTGAGTCCTAAAAAGATATAATGCCAAGAGGTAAACAGCATGTGTTCCCACTCCCACATCTTGCACAGCAGCTGCAGATGATAATGCTACTGACAGATGCCCTATCATGTTGACATGTACTCCTAACTGAATCAGCATACTCCAAAATCAAGTACTAGGATTAAGGACTGTTACGAAATGGACGGAATATGAGAACATTATGGCAGCAAATTGGAGTTGAATCAATGAATACTATTATATTAATATCTAATCACTAGTTGGAGACCATACACCTTAGTTTCATACAACTCATAGGAGAGTGAGGCTGCTTACATCCAGCTTCCTCAAAGCCTTCTGGTTTTGGCTGCCCTTTTTTTAATGTAAGCATGGCATGTGTGGAAAGATTAGGAATATGAGGGAATAGCAATTTGGCATAGTCATGGATCCGATTTCAAAAAGAATTAATTTTGAATCATTTTGAATCTGAATATAAACCTTTCTATTTTCAGCGTGAACAACTTCGAAGTGATGATGTGATGAGGTTTGGCTCTATATGGCTACTCTGCTATATGACACATAAGTGTTAATAGTTTCAACATGTTTTGGATTATGTTAAGCAGTTACGGTGAACATCGCTAATGAAGGAGAATTGTAGGGGAGAATGGAGGGAAAATTGGTGAACTTATTGGACTTGTTAAAAGAATTTTAGAATGGTTTAAGTGTGTCATTTGTGTTTAAGAGTGAATGTAAAGGGGAATTTTGTTTGACAATTGTTCATATGTAAGTACGAAGTTCTTGTTTGATGATTGTAGTATGTACAAAGGAGGTGAAGTTCTCTCCAGTGACAAGAACTTGAACACTATTGATGTAACATCTGGGAGGAAGCAAGATGGCTCTATGCTGCAAATGTCTAAATCATCTTCTATCATTCAATTTTTTTCAGTTACATTCCCAAACAAATAGAAACATAAAAGACACTAAGCTAACACAAGAGATCAAATCTTATAATCATTTCTTACAAGAAAAAAGAAGAAAGTACCTCTGATGTTTCTTTAATATCATCGCTTAGCAACACGGCCTCTGAAATCCCATCATGATTTAAGAAATCTGCAAATGGGATCTAAAATCTACTTTACAAGTCAAGCAAGCAAGCCACCATGCATTAAAGTTTAGTCCCAAGGAAGAACTCCATGTAATGAAAAAAAAAACACAGCACAACAAACATACCAAAGATATGCCCTTTGAAGTTCTCCATGCTCGAGATATAACTGCAAAGATTTCATATAGTCACCGTCATAGAATACATTAAATTGTGTCAACTGATTTTGGAAACAACAAACATACATGAATATACCAAAGCACAAAGGTAGTGCCTTTTGATTAAATATATCCATGAATAAACCACAAGTAACCCCTCATATTCAAAAGTGTTCCAAAAGAAAGTGATGATTGGTAAGGCGGAGACCTGTGTCGGTGTGGACCAAGATCAGATAACAATGCCATAGGCAAAGCCCAATATAATTAAGGAGCTTAAATACATAATAACAGTGATGTGTCTGTAATAGATTCTTCCAGTGTGCCTATTCTTCGGTTTCAATGGAGGGGGGCAGTGGCGGGTCCAGAATTTCTAGCGTGTGATATCACCAATAATTAATAAACTTACAATTGTCCTTGATGAGTTTCATATTTTAAAAAAAAAATATAATCACATCACTAATAACACTATCAAATGCATCTTTTTCAATATGTCACTAAATAAACGTTAAGGTGATCTTCTCATTGATTAGTGACACTACCAATCACCGCATCATTAATAACACTACCACTCATCCCTGCAATAAATTCTAACAAAATCCCTTATTTTGTTTATTCTAAGAAACTTGATTGAATTTTATCAAATAATCACTTTTGATTTATTACAAACATGTAACCAAATTAGATTTTTTTTTACTTGTTGCACTTACTCTTCTCTATGTATTTCAAAGTTCAAACAAGTACCCTTCACTATGAATCAAAGAGTTGGACTCTCTTTATTAGAAGAAAACAGAAATCTTTCTAAGATAAGTGCTATACGAGAAAATGTATTCTTGTAACTAATAAGATGAATTATGAACCCCTATGTCGTATAAATACCTTGAGGAAGTGGTGTCACGCGACACCACTTCCTCTAAGGTAGATCCGCTAATGGAGAGGGCAGCAAAACATAATCAGGGTAGAGAAGCATCAGGAGCACATTAAGGTTTGTGGAAACTCATAAGCTAAGTTGCACGGAAACGGGTAAGGGTACCGGTACGGGTAAGGGTAAGGGTACAGGTGCAGGACACGACAAATCTTTGAAACATAGGGTATGGGGACACGGCTACATGTATATATTGAAATTAATAATTTACATGAGATCATTATTATTTTACAATTCATGTCCTATTTGAACTCAAATTCCTATCATATTTTAAGTTTCTTTTATTATGTTGATTATTATAAACGAAAACTGCTTGTATTTTTTAACTAGACACCCAAACCACCCTTTTAATTCATAATTTTTACCTTGAATACGGGCTGAAACCAAGGTTTTAAATATCGGTTATCGGGAATTTATCGGACAGCCAAAATCCTTATCGGATAGCGGAAATCGGGGATATATCGGGGATAAGTAGTATTTATCGGAATGATATACTGGATGATGTGTATATATAATATAACAATTAAAAAATATAATCTAATCATGCTTAATGAAATATAAACATACCAAAATGTAAATCATCATGTTTAGAATCACTAACAAATTGTAGAAAGTGAAACTTGCATCATAACCTTGAAAAAATATAATGTTAGTCAAAATGGACCGATAATCCTGATAATCCCGATAAAAAAGTCTTACTTATCGGCCGATAAGTGCCGATAACGCCGATAAATCGCTGATAAACCTACAAAAATGATAACCGATTAAAAATCCAATTTATCCTAGCGGAGAGCTCCCAAATCCGATAACTTGGCCGATAATATCGATTATCGGCCGATATTTAAAACAGTGGCTGAAACAAACCTGACTCATGCCTAACAAGTTTCAAGAAATGAACATGAAGTGTAGGATATACGTCTGAGAAGTATATGACAAGTGTTTTAGGTTAAGACATATATCATACAATTGAGTACATGTCTGAATGAATGCATGGATATACTCAAGGAGTGTCCATGAAGTTTGGATATGTGCACAAGTCTGGTACGTGCCCGCAACAGGTACGGCTTCATGCTTCATTATAGAAATACCCAGGTACATAGCTCATAGGAGTTGAAAGTTGTTGGAACTACACTTATGAGGACGACGACGACGACGACAACAAAGAAGCACAAGAAAGCCTTTTCCTCAAAATACAATGAATCCTTTTTCCTTCATTCAGCTTTGAAATATTTGCAGAAAAACTTCAACCAAAAAAAAGTGGTTTGCTATTCTTCTTTTAGGCTAGGTGCTTCAACTTTTTTTTCCTTTGTAGGTTATCATAAAAAATTGGTTTATTTGTCCAAGAAGCCTGTGAAGACTCAATCTTTTAGAAGTTATAGATGATGATGATAACGACAAACAAGAGGCAAGTAAGAAACCTACTAAACTGCTTATTAGATCTTGTCTTTTAATCCTACTACCATTACAAGTGAACAGATATTGATGTAGGACATCTAGAAGATCATATTAGTTAGGATTTCTTTTAAGAATATGATTTTGAGATATTTGTTTAGGATTGGATCTATTATCTAGTTATATTTGTTATCTTGTTGATTTTGTTATTTTGTTAGATTTGATGTTATCAATTAGTTAGGATTATGATTTTACTTGTTGATTTTGTTATTTTGTTAGATTTGATGTTATCAATTAGTTAGGATTATGATTTTATTTTATGGCTATAAAAAGGATTGTACTTTGTTAGATTTGATGTTATCAATTAGTTAGGATTATGATTTTATTTTATGGCTATAAAAAGGATTGTACTGTTTCATTTTGGAAGAAGGAAAATTGATGAATAAAATATGAGTTCTGAGAGATGTTTTGGAGTGATTTCATAGGCGTGAAGCCATATTTTTTTGATTAGGCGTCCGTGTGTGAAACCGGCATTTTCAATTGTTTTTAGAGGTTAGATGCTGCAAGTGAATCCGGTCTAGCCTATTTATCTTTTATCTTTCTTTATTTAACCTTTTATTGACAAAAGAATTTAAAAAAGCGAGAAGTTATTGTTCACGCGAACTGTTCATCCAAGCACTATTCATCATTACTTTCGTTCTGCATCAGATATCCTCACTTTAAATTGCATTAATGAACTTTCCCCAATATCAATTTACCAATAGCATTCATAAGAGCTGCGATTCATAACTTATATGGTAGCATCAAGATTATTGTCAGAAGGCAACAATAAGGGGCTGTCCCCTGAATATCAGTAAGCACTGAGCAATAATAAGACCATATGGAAAAACTGATTCCTGTCCATTGTCAAATGTCTACAGCCACTAAGAAATGTTTCATCAGGTTGTTGTAAGTTGTAACATTTTGACTGATTCCAGCAGACTTAAAACCAGTGAAAGATATAAATGTAATCTGCACAGCACCTGAATTCTTATTTGATGCCTCACTTATATGTTCTATATCAACCCACAGTGAAGATAAAACAAAGGTGGAATTGAAAGTATGCCATGAAATCCAATAATGTTAATCAAATAAATAATAAATCCAGCAACAAGCTGAAAAAACAACTTTTTCAACACCAAACTCACTGGTATACACAAAACTAAAGGTCCATATCAAAATAATAGCATCAACGAAGCCTTCATGCCCAATTTATGGGGATCAGCTAGTAATTAGAAGGTCAATATTCAAAACAAGGAACCTACAGCAATACTCAAGTGACACACTTAACATCAGTGATTTCAAAAAGAAAAACAAACTTAAAAGAGAGAATGAAAATGAAAATGACCGCTACATAAACGAAGAGCATAGAAAGAAGCTTGCAAAAAGACAAGAAGTATCGAAGATAATGGACCTGTATATACTTGACAGTAAAGAGAGGAACTACACTAGGTATACACAGTATATATGACACGTACTCAGCGCACATGCATACATGAAATCCTCCAATTTAATATCCCCAATATTTTGGTGCCAACGATCCAGAACCTAATAGAAACAGGAAGTCTTTATTAACATTAAAAAAGTCACATACCTCTGAAAATGATATAGGCGAAAACAACACGCATACCACTATTATCTATGGTATGACACACCATGTAAAAGAATATAGTGGCACGAAACCATGATAGCATACAGACGAGAATCTGACTTGCAACAAATTCAATCTTTGGCATCTTTTGAGTTATTTTTGCACCAGTATTAACTCATCAAATTAAGTGAATATGCTACCACTATAAAGGAACACTAAGACTTTCACTTTTGTTATGTGTGTGTTGTGCTTGTGAATCTGTGAAGTGATAATTAGGGGAGTTAATGCATGAAAAGAAACAAAGAGAAGAAAGTTGCAGCTCTTTTAGAATGTAAGACTTTGAAGAAACCAATTTAGCAAACTTATCATCGACATTCTCATTATTTTAAGCATATATGCAACACTTTACGCCCTTGAAAAGCATCAGCATGTAAAGGTATAAGACTATAAGTTCTGTTCTTTCCAACATCTTTTTTAATGTGTAATTTACCCTGAGGATGCTCCATTTAAAGAAAGGAAAGATGAAACCTGAATATAATCTACAGATAATCTGATGGGAAGGGAAAAAAAAAAAGAAGTGTGTTCATCTAGATGACTTGCTAATAGACTTTAAATTTATACCAAGAAAAAGGAAGCACCATCTTATTTGGGCCCATGGCTGAAATTCTTTTTCAAAACCTTATATTTCTTAAAACCAACTACTAAAACTAGAAACAGTCAAGCATCCATGTAGGACACCTATCTGCAAAATAATTGCATATGATGAAGTAGCAGTTGAAATAATTGATCAGAGAGAGAAGTGCTTACAGGTTTAAGTGCCAAGAACTCCTTTTCTAAGTGGGCTTTCTGATCAATAATCTCCTGGTAAATTGAGCTTGCTCGAACCATAGTTAATTCTTCTTCACTCCAAAACATCTGGAATGACAACCAAATCGTTTTGCCTATTTAAGACTATAAATGGTTTTTAGTAATGAAAATGCCCATTGTTTGGCAAGTTGCGGAAAACCGTTCTAGGATTGTATTCATTACGAACCAATAGTGCTTATTTAGCCTATAAAAATAAAAACCTTGATTCCCTTTGGTGTTTGAGACCCTTGAGTGTGGAAAGCTCTGCGCCTCAATTCATTAATGTCCAGGGTCTATTCAGGCCCAAAATCAACAACCAAACCGAACCCATGTTGTCTCGGATCGTTTTTGAATCGAAATCGGTATGATAAAATTTGGTCAAAACCAAACCGACCGACTGTTTGCTCACGTCTTTTAACATGCAAGTCTATTGTACTGAATTTTCCCCCCCATGGACTGCATAAGGGATTGAACTTTATTAGAACGTCTCCAACTCAACGTCAAAAACCCAAATTGACGCAAATCTTTCGTCAAAACTTCCTCTAACCGAGCGGCAAAGTTAGCGCTATTTTAAAGCGTTGCTACAGTGTTGCGCCAGGAATGGCGCAACGCTGTAGATATGGAGTTTTTTCCCAAATTTGCCGTTAAAGTTTGTTATAACAAATCAAATATTCCAACCATATCCCATTTTATCCATCATATTTCCCATTTTATTCTATTTAGTTTTTTTTGTATTAATAATACTAGTATTTAGACCCGTGCAAAGCACGGTTCCTAAATGATTTTTCTGCAAATATTGAACATGTTACAAAAGTAAAGTATTCTGCTTTAGATATAAAGTATAGTGGTGGAAGTGAACCGAATAATTAATAAACAATTTGGTTATTATTTGTCCAGATATTTGATCATGTTCGATTCAATAACTACTTCATTAATCAAATTTCTAAAGATCAAATAACTACTCAAAACTGAAATCGAAATAGCACAATAAATGTCAATTTTTTCAGTGCATAAATGTGTGAAAATATTTATCTAAAATTTAAATATAAAAAATAAAATAAATTTACTGTTTCATAAATGTGATAAACCGAGTTGACACTCCAATTCAATCCATCCATCATCATCTCTGACGTAATCAATCTCCAATCCCTAACCCACGAACAAACAAAACCCATTAAAACACCAAATCTTCATTAAAAAAGCAAAAAATATTAACTAAATCAAATTTAAACATAAGGGTTAGCATCTTCAGAGTTAGGCACTATTAAGATTAACTAAATCAAATTTAATCATTATAAATAGAAATTAGCATCTTCATCATGCTAAAAGAAGTAACTAAATAATCCAAAAAACAACAATCTGAGGCTCAAAAAATTAGAATTTAGATCAAATTCATCACCATGATTTGTATATCAATCAATTCCTCTAGAAACTAACTAAAAAACTTTTTATGCAGAAAACCCTCACAAAAAAGTTACAAAATCCTCGATTGGAGATCACTGAGAGGTTGAGATGGTTAAGAGCAGTTAGTGGCCCTCAACCTTTGATATAAAAGGGAAGCTTCACGGATATTCCATGGAAATGGAAACATATACTGCTTCTTGTTCATTTTTATTGGAAGAGAAACTAACATGTCTCTATTTTCAGTAGCAAAAACATAAGTATCAAGCCAAATCAGCAGAATGAGTAAAAGATAATAAATTAGTATTAGAGCCACATACACCAATGCTCTCAATATTAATAAAAAATTATAAAAAAACAAATTTGAAGAGGAAATTTTACCAGCGAAGTTTTTTTTAAGGTCTCAAGAGATCGATCAAAAGTTCTTCTTTCTGATTCTTATTCCTTCAATAATCACCTGAATAAAAAAAATTGGAGATAAAAGAAAGGACTCGTTCGGAGTCAACCAGGGTCAATTGTGATGATAGTTCACGGGAAAAGGATGATTAAAATGTGATTTGGTGAAAAATTACATTAAATTTTATGGAGTTTCTGCGTGGTGGTGATCGGAGCGAATGAAAGAGGGCCGAAAAAATCCATGATATCGGATTCGAGTTGTTTTGGTCTCCAGAGATCGCCTCCCCCCTTTTTTGAATTCTGGCATTATAAAAAATCCAGAGATCACTCTCAGTGATATATCAGAGGAGACGTGGGAGTTAAGGTGGTTATTTTTGGAGAGAGATCATGGGTTGTATGAAACATGGGTTGGTTATTCATTTTAATTGTTCATAACCTTAGGTTACTATTCATTTTAGTTTTTTTATTGTTCTCCTTTAGTAATAAAGAAATTTAGATCAAATTCATCACCATGATTTGTATATCAATCAATTCCTCTAGAAACTAACTAAAAAACTTTTTATGCAGAAAACCCTCACAAAAAAGTTACAAAATCCTCGATTGGAGATCACTGAGAGGTTGAGATGGTTAAGAGCAGTTAGTGGCCCTCAACCTTTGATATAAAAGGGAAGCTTCACGGATATTCCATGGAAATGGAAACATATACTGCTTCTTGTTCATTTTTATTGGAAGAGAAACTAACATGTCTCTATTTTCAGTAGCAAAAACATAAGTATCAAGCCAAATCAGCAGAATGAGTAAAAGATAATAAATTAGTATTAGAGCCACATACACCAATGCTCTCAATATTAATAAAAAATTATAAAAAAACAAATTTGAAGAGGAAATTTTACCAGCGAAGTTTTTTTTAAGGTCTCAAGAGATCGATCAAAAGTTCTTCTTTCTGATTCTTATTCCTTCAATAATCACCTGAATAAAAAAAATTGGAGATAAAAGAAAGGACTCGTTCGGAGTCAACCAGGGTCAATTGTGATGATAGTTCACGGGAAAAGGATGATTAAAATGTGATTTGGTGAAAAATTACATTAAATTTTATGGAGTTTCTGCGTGGTGGTGATCGGAGCGAATGAAAGAGGGCCGAAAAAATCCATGATATCGGATTCGAGTTGTTTTGGTCTCCAGAGATCGCCTCCCCCCTTTTTTGAATTCTGGCATTATAAAAAATCCAGAGATCACTCTCAGTGATATATCAGAGGAGACGTGGGAGTTAAGGTGGTTATTTTTGGAGAGAGATCATGGGTTGTATGAAACATGGGTTGGTTATTCATTTTAATTGTTCATAACCTTAGGTTACTATTCATTTTAGTTTTTTTATTGTTCTCCTTTAGTAATAAAGAAGTAGATATACTATTTTTTATATTAACTATTATAATGAAATTAGAGTATAAAATAATTATTAAAATAAAATTCAAAAAGGAAAAAATAGATAATTTAATACAAACACTTAAAATTTCATAATACTAGAACCAAATGAAGAAATAAGAAAAACTTACATTTAGATAAAAAAACTTACACTTAAAATTTAATAATTATATAATTTGTTAAATATTTTAAATAGATAAAAATATTAAAAGATAAGAATAATAAAAGGAAAATTTTTTTTGGTGTAAATGGGTTGGAGATTGAATAGTGATTTGGTGTAAAAACTACACCATTTTGGTTTTTTTGGTTGGAGATGCTCATTGTAATTCTTGATCAAATTCTTCCTTGCATTATGGATTTGTTAACTTTAACTGATACATACTAATTTTGATTTATTTTTCAGATGGAAAACAAATGATTGGAAGGAGTGTTGGTTTGGGTGTAGACCAAACCTGCATGCGAGCTTGAGACGACGGTGAGGAGCTTCAGGCGAGGAGCTCTAGGAGAGGACGAAGCCCAGGCAAGGTCGACGAAGATCCACAGGCGAACTCGTGAGCGGGCGAGATCCAGAAGCAGGCGAGCTCGAGCGAGGTCAGGCGAAGTCGATGACAAGTTCAGGCGAGCTCGTGGTCGAACAGTTGGCGAGCTTGAGCGGGGGTTGCAGGCGAGCTCGTGGTTGACATCAGGCGATCTCAAACGAAGCGCAGGCGAGGGCGGTCCGCAAGCGAGCTCGAGCGTGGGATCCAGGCTGTCGACAGCTCAGCTAGGGTTTCCCTATAAAAGGGAAACCCTAAGGCACGAGATTTGTGCTGCCCCTTTTTTTTCTTCTCTCACGCGATCTCTCTCTCTGCTCTCTTCTTTTTCTCCAGCGTTCTCTCAAAGATTTGAGGGGAGGGGAATTTGATTAAGAAAGGAAATTGTTGATTGTGAGGGAGTAATTATTGAGGGGAATTTATTAAAGAGGGGAAATCAACACTGTAGCTACAATGTTAATTTGTATTTATTGAGATATCTTAAGTTTGAGATCTGCTCTTGTATTGTAATTTCTTATTAATTAATAAGAAATTAATTATGTGACTGCCGAGGACGTATGCAAGTTTGTCGAACCTCGTAAATCTTGGTGTAATTTTCTCTATTTTGTATTTTGTTGTTTTGGGGGTTTAGCGTATCCCCGGGTATTCCCAACAACTGGTATCAGAGCTTGGAACGATCTAGAGGAAGTCAGATTCAAGTGGAAGCGATGGCTGCAGATGAAGGAAATGTGAGATTAGAGAAGTTTGATGGATCAGATTTTGGATTCTGAAAAATACAGATAGGGGATTATCTATATCAGAAAAATCTGTATCAACCTCTTTCAGGGAAGAAGTCAGAGGGTATGAAGGAAGAAGATTGGAATCTTCTAGACAGAAAGGCCCTCGGAGTTCTTCATTTGGCGTTAACCCACAATGTTGCTTTTAACATTGCAAAGGAAAAGACCACGGCATGTCTTATGGCAGCACTCTCAAATATGTATGAGAAGCCATCAAGCTCAAACAAAGTTCATTTGATGAGGCAGGTATTCAATCTGCGAATAACGGAAGGTGCATCGGTAGCACATCATCTCAATGAACTCAATACAGTCACGACCCAATTGAGTTCGGTTGATATTGAGTTTGATGAAGAAGTACGATGTTGATCCTTTTGTCTTCCCTACTAGAAAGCTAGAATGCTATAGTCACAGCTGTGAGTAGCTCGTCGGAAAGCAACAAGTTAAAGTTCAACAATATTCGTGATCTGGTTCTTAGTGAGGAGATCCGACGGAGAGAGTCGGGTGAAGCTACAACCTCTTTAGTATTACATACAGAGTCAAGAGGTAGAAATTCAACTAGAGAAAATGGATCAGAGGACATGAGGTCCAAATCCATGAATCCTAGCAGCTCGAAGGGTATCGAGTATTGGAAATGCGGGAAGCCGGGCACTACAAGAATCAGTGCAATAGTACACAGAAGGAGTGAGAGGCAAAGGCAGATGCAAATGTTGCTTCCACCTCAGGAGGAGATGATGCATTGATATGCTCTTTGGAGAGTAAGGAAGAGTCTTGGGTGTTGGACTCTGGAGCATCATTCCATGCTACTTCTCAGAAAGAATTCCTCGGGAAGTATATCTCCGGAAACCTTAGAAATGTATACATTGGTGACGATCAACCGTGTGCCATTTATTAGCAAATGTGTAGTGAAGATTAAGTTAAACGGGTCAGTATGAGAGTTGAAGGATATCAAGCATATTCCCGACTTGAAAAAAAACTTAATCTCAGTAAGTCAGCTGGCTAGTGAAGGCTACACTATGACTTTCCATGGTGATGATTGGATGATTTCAACATAAGATCCAAGAAAGTAAGAATCCAACGGATATGTTGACAAAGACAGTGACCTTTTAGAAACTGGAGTTATGCGCAACTTCAGTTGGCCTTTATATATAGGTGATGAGGGCGAAGCCACATAGGGGAAAGTGCTTGTTGAGATAGTCTGCTGACGGCGGTTTGGTCTTCAAGTGAGAGATTGTTGGTTTGGGTGTAGACCAAACCTGCAGGCGAGCTTGAGACGACGGCGAGGAGCTTCAGGCGAGAAGCTCCAGGCGAGGACGAAACTCAGGCGAGGTCGACAGAGATCCACAAGTGAGCTCGTGAACGGGCGAGGTCTAGAAGCATGCAAGCTCGTGGAAGGTGAGCTCGAGCGAGGTCAGGCGAAGTTGACGATAAGTTTAGGCGAGCTCGTGGTCGAACAATTGGCAAGCTCGAGCGGGGATTGCAGGCGAGCTCTTGGTCGACATTAGGTGAGCTCGAACGTGGCGCGGGCGAGGGCGGTCCGCAGGCGAGCTCGAGCATGGGATCTAGGCTGTCGACAGCCTGTCGACAGCTCAGCTAGGGTTTCCCTATAAAAGGGAAAC
>NC_033798.1:8163355-8189225 GCF_001876935.1 Asparagus officinalis
GCGGTGGCTCTCTCTCTCTCTCTTTCTCCTCGCGCGGTCTCTCTTTGCTCTCTTCTTTTTCTCCAACGTTCTCTCAAAGATTTGAAGGGAGGGGGATTTGATTAAGAAAGGAAATTGTTGATTGTGAGGGAGGAATTATTGAGGGGAATTTATCAAAGATGGGGAATCAACACTGTAGCTACAATGTTGATTTGTATTTATTAAGAGATCTTAAGTTTGAGATCTGCTCTTGTATTGTAATTTCTTATTTATTAATAAGAAATTAATTGTGTAGCTCCCGAGGACGTAGGCAAGTTTGCCGAACCTCATAAATCTTGGTGTACTTTTCTTAATACTGCTGTAGGCAATAAAAATTGCCTTTAATCCTTATCAAAGAAGTTCAGAACAAAACTGCTAAAACCTCGTCCGAAATAGCAGAAAAAAAAACACTGATAAAAAGTGGAAAACGCAGATATCTCCCAAACCGTAAGGAATTTGGCAAAACGGAGGAAGCGAACCGAAGCCTTCGGCTCGGTTCGGATGGCTCCATCTCGTCGAGATAGGCGATTTTCATATATAATTCGTCCAATTCCGACTTACGGTTTGAAAGTTACGGCCTATTCTTCAATCCATGCTCAGGAGCTCGCCTGCAGCTCAAATTCGCCTGCAGTCCCAAATCCGCCTGCAGACCCAAGTCTGCCTGCGCACCTGAGCTCGCCTGCAAACCCAGTTCGCCTGCTAGCTCGCCTGCAGACCCAAGTCCGCCTGCAGTCCCAAACTCACCTGCAGACCCAGTTCGCCTGCAAGCTCGCCTGCAGACCCAAGCTGCAGACTCGCCAGCTCACTGTCAACTGCCCACTTGGAGTATGGGAACAGTTACATCAGTGGTCAAATCCCACAAATCAAGGGAGAGGGCACAATACTCCAGGCCCGTCAGATGGCCGTCCACAGTACGAATGAGCGGACAGGCGCCGAAACAGCCTGCACCCTCATAAATGCGGCTCACCTCAGTTGTCCAGGTGAAGGGACGAGAGCCGCCAACGCTCGGTGGTTGGTCAGATCCACGCAAGCATCTGACAGCCGTTGTCACGCATACGAGGAGGGGCTTTCCCACTCCTATGTAGCGTGATGCAGAGCACAGCTCTTCGAATGACCATTGACGGTACGAATGAACAGCAGGACGTCTCCGAACAACGTGTGGTCACATCCCATAATTCAAGGAGCAGTCAAGCTATCTCCCTCACCTCTATTAGTGGTCAAATCCCATGAATCAAGGGATAGCCCATGCCATCCCTTGCCTGTTAAAACCCATCTTCAGCAGCATGAAGAAGGGGGATTGGCCGTTGCATATTCTGCTGGCTAATCTCCCAAAGGTTGAACCTGGACCTTTGCCAAAGGCTCCCTCATTTGAGAACCGAAGCTCCGGCAGCAACTTCGATCGGATCGTCCAAGGGAAGCAGACTCGGCACGAGCACCGAGCGAGGCGTCCTATCGCCACCGAGGAACCCACGTTAAACAAGGAGGGCCTTCCCTCCACTTCTGTTGTAAACATTTGATTTATTAGTTTGTAATAAGCCTTTTTATCAATACAAACGAAGTTCCCTGTTTTCGGGAGATCAAAATGTACACCTACAACTGCGTTTTGCTGTTTTGAGGGTTTAGCGTAGCCCCAGATATTCCCAACAAGGAGTTACTATGACATCCCTTCTATTTGGGGTGACCCCAAGTTCTGGCCCTTCGAAGTCGTTCATTGCTCTGGTGGCGGACCCATGATCGTGGTCAAGTACAAGGGAGAGAAGAAGCAGCTGATGCGGCATAAACATGTACCAAAATGGTTGCAAGTGCACAACCGTGTCAAGTTATAGTATTTAAGATATCGATCCCACGAGGAAGGTGTTTTGTAGGAGAAAATATAAAATTGGTTCTTATGTTGTGTGCATGACAAATAGGAGTGATGAGTGAATGTGATTGTGGAGAGATAGAGAGAGTGGAAGTGATAGTGTGTAAATCGGCACGAAATATAAGTGAGAGTGGATGTGACAAAGAATGAATATGATCAATAAGGCAAGAAGGAAAAAGAAAATAAAAATCAAGAATAAAGAAAATAAAATTCAAGAATAAAAGAAAATGCAAGAAATTAAAGATGGTGGATTCAATTATAGATATGGGTAATCTACAATTGAACCCACTTCTTAGAAAAGGGTGATTACCTAGAGGGTTCTAGCCTAAAGGCGAATCAAACAAAATAAAAATAAACAAAAAGAAAAACTAAACCCAAGAGGGTTCTAGCCTCAATGTGAATAGTATAAGAAATTAAAATCTAACTACAAAATAAAGTACAAAATCTAAACTACAAAATAAAATTGCAAGAATTAAATGCAAGAAATTAAATCTATTCTATAAGCATGAAATAAATCTAAGGCAAGAGGGTTCTAGCCTCTTGGCTATTTAACAAGAAAATAAAATCTAAACTACAAGCATAGAAATAAATCTACACTAATAAGCAATAAAAAGGAAATAAAAGAGAAAAAGGAAAGAAAATGCAAACCTCTAAATAATTCTTCATCTCCATCTTCATCATCCAACAAAGAGAAGAAATATTTAAAGTGGTGAAAAAATTATTATTATTAATTGCAACTAAAGTTACAATTTTGGAAGGCCTTCTCAATTAAGAGTAGCCCTCCTCTCCAAAAGGAGTTTACAAAATTTTCACACCTCTAACCCCTCACTCTCTACCCCTATTTATAGTAAACATCAGTGAATGAGAGCCATTGGATCAAACTTGAGCCCCAAGACAAGCAAAATCAGCCATTGACGCGCGCTACAGTAATCTGGCATCGATACAGGCATCGATGCAGGTATCGATAGGAGTTACAAAAATTTTTATACCCTTAACCCCTCACTCTCAACCCCTATTTATAGTAAATATCAGTGAATGAGAGCCCTTGGATCAAACTTGAGCCCCAAGAATGCAATTTCGTCCGTTGATGAAATCTGGATGACTTCGCATCGATACAGGCATCGATGCCCGTATCGATGCCTGCATCGATGCTGGCATCGATGCCCTAATAAAAATTCTGACTTCACGGTTGGCTTCGTCTCGTCGAGATAGGCGATTTTCATATATTATATGTTAAATTCCGCCTTCCGGATTAGGAGATATCGTCGTTTCTTTGTGGCCAACCATTTTGAATATGATTTCTTTTCATATTGGATTTTTGATTTTCTCCGGGTTCTACAGGCTACACGACTTCATTCTGGGCTTTTGGATAATTTGGAAATTGATTTTCCAATGTGCTTCTTTGCTTCATTTCTTCATTTAATCAATGGGTTTTTGTTGAGAGATGGGAAGTTGAGATTTATTCTTCATTAACCTGCAATTAAAAGATAAAAATAATTATTAGTGGTATATTTATTCATATAAAATAGATAATGAGGGTATAAAATTGTAATAAAATGTGATTATCAAATACCCCCACACCTAAACTTTTGCTAGTCCTCTAGCAAAGAAAATAAAAAGAAAATCCTAACTCACTTTCGCAGGAATCGCGGTTGTATTTAGCGCATACAACAAGCCTTTAAACCCCTAGGTTACCCTAGTGGACGAGTTGTAGTCTCGTGAGGGTTTGCAGTGAATATACCCACAAAATTCGGTCAACTTGCCAAATTAAAGAAGTCAGTAAATAACTAAATTCACTTGATAACTTTTAGATAATCTAATTGGAGCCAGTTATCACTCAAGAAAACATTTTTATATATAACTCTAAGTTATCACTCAAGAAAACATTTATATATAACTCTAAGGTATAATTTTAAGAAAATCTTTTCATTGTAGCAATACGAAACCAAGCCAAACTTAGAAATTTAATTTAAAAGTTTTGAAAAGAACATGCTAACTCTTTGTTTTAAATAATTTTCAAGTTGTTTGATTTAAAATATTTTCCAAGACCATATATACAACTATAAAACATTTAAAAAAAATCTACTTTAACGGGCTTTCTAAGTGACCATTTAACGAGTTTTAGGCTAATGGATCCCAACCCAAATGGGCTTAGGTCATTAAGTATGGAAATACTCCTTGGGCTTAATTACTCGGTCAGCTTAGGCTTTATAAGATAGAATCACCTTGAATTCAAGAGATTTTTTTTTCTTTTTGGTGCCCATTTTTCGCACTCTTCTTTTGCAATTTTTTTTTTCTTTTTTGTATATGTATATATATTTTGGAAAATATGTAAATCAAGACACTTTGAAAAATTATTTTTAACTCTAAGCTAAGCATGCAAAAATTTCATTATTTTAAATAAAAATCCAAGTTAAGGCTTAAGTAAAGTCTACTACTTTGAAAATCATTTCTTAAGAAAATTATTTAGAGTTATCATAAAAGGTGAGCTTAAGTAAATAACTAACTAGGGATTAGAAATTTTCAAATTTATCAAATAAATCAATTATTACATAACTCCATCAATTTGGCAAGTGACGATATTTTTATAATTTTTTTTTAAGAAAAAGGAGGAAAAAAAATGTAACTAAAAATGAAAAATAAAGAGAAAAAATAACTAATTCCCACCCCCACACCTAAATTTTGCATTGTCCTCAATGCAAACTCTATGATGCATAAAGTAAAGCAGATAAGAAGTGAAGCACTTACATTTGGTCGGCTGATAAAAATCTGCAATTACCTTTGGTCTGAGGAGGATGAAAACAAAATTTTATTCTTTTGTTTTTTTTTTTCTCTTTTTTTTTCTTTCTTTTTTTTTCTTTTTTTTTTTCTCTCTTTTTTTTTCTTTTTTTTTACAACTGAACAAGAAACTCTCACATGAGAGAAGAATAAATTCTTTTTATTGTTCTGAAATAAACAAAATAAACAATGTAGAATGAAATATTCAACATGAAGAGTTCCTGTTCTACATTGAATCCTACCTTGCTGTTGAAAATTCTTCCCCGGATTCTAAACAAATTCAGAATGATATAATCAATAATGTGAATTTTCAAGCATTTCGGGGTGTTCAGTAATTCTTGCAACAAAGTAAGATATTATTGGTGTCATGCATTTTGTATTTCTTAATGAACTTAGACTCTTGTATTGTGAAATTTTGTTTTCCAACAACCAATTCTTCTGTGAAGTTCTGAAAATTTGGTTGTTGATTATTCTCCAAAAATCTAAGTTCATCAAGAAAGAGTTCTTCAAAATTTAATTCAAAGCAGCACCTGTTTAACACAGTTTCATTATTCTCAAAGACCTGATCTGCTATTTCTAAAATTTCCAACTCCTCACCAAAAATTTCCTCAAAACTTAAATCAGACTCTTCTTCTTCTTCTTCTTCTTCTGATCTTTCCTGAATGTAGTTTATTTCTAGAGGCTGATTATTTGGTCGGTCCCCTGGATTAAAAATGTTGAGATCAGCAGTCAAATTCCCAAAGGACAGCTTCATTTGACCAGTTCTACAGTTGATGAGAGCATTAGAAGTGGCTAAGAACGGTCTTCCTAAGATGACAGGTGTCTGTCCTTTGGGATTGGAAACAGGCTGTGTTTCCAAGACTACAAAATCTACTGGAAAAATAAAATCTCCAACCTTAATCAGAACATCCTCTAACTCACCCATAGGGACCTTAACAGATCTATCAGCCAACTGTAAGGTGCATTTGGTTGGGTTCAGTACACCTAGACCCAATTGCTGATAGACTGAATATGGAAGCAAATTGACACTGGCCCCTAAGTCTAAAAGCGCCTTATCAATGTGAGTATTACCAATGATACATGAAATGATGGGGGAACCTGGATCTTTACGTTTCAAAGGTATGGGATTTGACAGCATTTCACTGATATTGGCGGCTAAAAAGACTTTCTTTGGAACATTTATTCTCCTCTTCTTAGTGCACAATTCTTTTAAAAATTTAGCATAAGATGGAATTTGTTCAATTACATCTAAGAGAGGAATGTTGACCTTAACCTGCTTGAATGTCTCTAGGATTTTCTCCTCCTGAGGAGAGTGTTTCCTAGACCTGAGTCTATCTGGAAAGGGAGCAACCGGTCTAAATCTATCAAAAGCAGGCTCAGGTTCGGGTTCAGGTTCTTGGTCATCTGAGGGGAGTGATTGTTGAATAGATTCATCAGAAGGAGAAGGAGAAGGAATTTGTACAGGATCAAGAGTTTGACTTGGAGGAGTTCTCACTTGATTATCGACCTGTCTACCTGACCGAAGTGAATGGATTGCATTCACTTGAGCTTCATAGGATGAACTGCATCCTGTGTTATTAGGGTTGACCACGGGTTGACTCGGAAATTTTCCTTTCTCTCTTTCACTCACGGCACTAGCTAGTTGACCAAGTTGGGATTCTAATCTAGCTATAGCTTGAGTGTTGGAGTTGAGCATTTGTCCGGTTGATTGCATGAAGGAATTCAACGTGCTAGATGTTTGAGTCAACATATTCGTGGTTTGAGTAGAGGCCTTAATTATGGTTTCTAAACCCCTTTCCAAGACATTGAGACGTTTATCCTGATCTGGATTGTGAGGAGTCTGAATTACAGCTTGATGAAGAGGAGACTGATTTTGATACGGCAGATTGGGTTGTTGAAATTGTGAATGAGAATTGAATGGAACTGTGTTTCCCCTAGGAAAATGTTGGGTCGAAGCGGGAGTGAAATTTTGAGTTCCGGGAGAATTTCCTAGATTCCATGCAAAGTTGGGATGATTTCTCCAACCTGGATTGTAGGTTGGAGAAAATGGATCATTTCTAGGGTGCTGGAATGCAGCGTTCATCTGTTCTAATGAATGATTGTTTCCTAAGAGAGGGCATTCCTCTGAAACGTGGGTAGGAGACTGACAATTATGACATCCTGGGAAAGAAACATGATTGAGTTGAGCTGGAGCTCGTTCCTTAATTTCTAAGGCTTCTAACCTCCGCAGAATTGTCGCCATCTTCGCTTCAGAAGCAATGTTTGACTCCAAGGAAAGACCACTAGACTTAGAATGGGGAACTGATGAAACCCTGTCATCGCACTGTTCCCATTGCATTGTTTTTTCAGAAAGACTCTCCAAAAACTCCCAAGCTTCATCAGCATTTTTCCTCATAAAATCCCCGTGGCACATTGATTCTAAGGAAGTTTTTGCAGAATAATCTAATCCCTCATAAATTATTTGGCACAATCGCCATTTCTCTAAACCGTGATGAGGACATTGGATGAGAAGATCTTTAAATCGGTCAAAATACTTCCAAAAAGGTTCTCCCGGGATAATTTTAAAGTTTTGAATGCTGTTCCTAAGCTTTACCGTTTTATGAATAGGAAAAAATTTCTTAAGAAAAACGGTGACAAATTCATCCCAAGTTGAGATGGAATTTGTTGGTAAGCTGTACAGCCATTTTTTAGCTTTATCCTTAAGAGCAAATGGAATAAATCTAAGCTTAACCGCATCTTCATTTAATTCTCTCATTTTAATCATAATACACACTTCCTCAAATTCCGAAATAAAAATATATGCGTCTTCTGTTTCATTACCAAGGAATTTGGGAAGCATGTTTATGTATTGCGGTCTAAGCTCAAAACTTATTCCATTTGTTTCGGGGAGCCTAATGCATGAGGGGATTGCATTCCTAATGGGATAGCACATATCATGAAGAACGGGTGGATTAGGATGCTCCATTTCTATGATTGGTTCAAAGCGAATTAATCGATGTGTATTATCCCTAATCCACTGTTGCATACACCAAAATATTTCTTTTTATTATTTTTTTTATTTTTTATTTTTTTTCAAAAAAAGAAAGAAAATTAGTTTTTTTTTAGAAGATAAAGAAAAAGAAAAATCCTAACTGAAACAAATCAAAACAATCACTTTTCAATCAACTCTAATTCTAGGGTTTAGCCTAACTCAACTAGACCAGCTCCTAACCAAAAACTCCTACAGTGAAAAGATCAAAGTTTTACCCAGGTAGTTAGCCAGGTAAGGATAGTACTAGAGGGTGATCAAAGATCAATTAAGTACCTCTTTCCTTGCGGAGCGCTTTACGCAACCCCTAAACCTTGCCTTAGACACCAACTAATCTGAGAAAACTTAAACCGGTTCACTTAAGGATTTCTTGTTCCTTATTGAGCTCGAATCCTTAGGGGCCAACGTCTAATGAGTTTTATTAGGCTTGGGTGGTGTAGTGAGGAATTAGTGATTTTTGGGCTAAGGAAAGGGTGATGAAATCCCTCACCTTATCTTGATTATGGGGTTTTGCCCTTAAAAATATTTTTAAGTGTGTGTCAAATCAAGATGCTCAAATCACTTGGTGAATTCCTACACTATATGAAATGCAACCCTATGAATTAAAAGCAACTAAAAAGGATGGAAAAGAAAAATCTTTTTTTTTAATTAGGGTTAACAATCAAACAAATGAGAAGGGGGGATTTGTTTGAATTTATTATCTTGTTAGTAAATGTCAAAGTGGAGGATGAATTTTATTATGGTCAACAAAAAATAAAATCTCTTCTTCTTTTTTAAGTCCTAATTGTCTCTAATTGTGAAGAAGTAGCTAAAGGGTGGAATTAAAAACTAGAAAGAGGACTTACCTGAAAGCAAATCTTCAAATCCTAGCTCTCCAATCCGCGATCTTCAAGCTCCAAGCGTTTCCTTCACAAAAAACACACAAGTTAAAGAACCAAAATAATTAAAACCTACTTAAGCACCTTCCCCGGCAACGGCGCCAAAAACTTGATGCGGCATAAACATGTACCAAAAAGGTTGCAAGTGCACAACCGTGTCAAGTTATAGTATTTAAGATATCGATCCCACGAGGAAGGTGTTTTGTAGGAGAAAATATAAAATCGGTTCTTATGTTGTGTGCGTGACAAGTAGGAGTGATAAGTGAATGTGATTGTGGAGAGATAGAGAGAGTGGAAGTGATAGTGTGTAAATCGGCACGAGATATAAGTGAGAGTGGATGTGACAAAGAATGAATATGATCAATAAGGCAAGAAGGAAAAGGAAAATAAAAATCAAGAATAAAGAAAATAAAATTCAAGAATAAAAGAAAATGCAAGAAATTAAAGATGGTGGATTCAATTATAGATATGGGTAATCTACAATTGAACCCACTTCTTAGAAAAGGGTGATTCCCTAGAGGGTTCTAGCCTAAAGGCGAATCAAACAAAATAAAAATAAACAAAAAGAAAAACTAAACCCAAGAGGGTTCTAGCCTCAAGGTGAATAGTATAAGAAATTAAAATCTAACTACAAAATAAAGTGCAAAATCTAAACTACAAAATAAAATTGCAAGAATTAAATGCAAGAAATTAAATCTATTCTATAAGCATGAAATAAATCTAAGGCAAGAGGGTTCTAGCCTCTTGGCTATTTAACAAGAAAATAAAATCTAAACTACAAGCATAGAAATAAATCTACACTAATAAGCAATAAAAAGGAAATAAAAGAGAAAAAGGAAAGAAAATGCAAACCTCTAAATAATTCTTCATCTCCATCTTCATCATCCAACAAAGAGAAGAAATATTTAAAGTGGTGAAAAAATTATTATTATTAATTGCAACTAAAGTTACAATTTTTGGAAGGCCTTCTCAATTAAGAGTAGCCCTCCTCTCCAAAAGGAGTTTACAAAATTTTCACACCTCTAACCCCTCACTCTCTACCCCTATTTATAGTAAACATCAGTGAATGAGAGCCATTGGATTGAAATCTTATCCAAAAACAACAAATTTCAGCCTTAGATTCGTAACAGACTGCCCAGCGTATCGATGCAGGCATCGATACAGGCATCGATGCAGGCATTGATGTCGGTATCGATGCAGGCATCGATGCCGCCATCGATGCAGGCATCGATGCCTGCCCTTCTCCTTTTGCTGTCCGCAGAGTTCCTCTTCTATTGGCTTTTGGACTTGGATTTTGGGCTTTTGCTTGGGCTTTTGGGCTTCTTGATTTCTTCATGTATTTATTTTGGGCTTTGGCATTTCTTGGGCTTTTCTTCTTTTTCTTAGCTTGGGCTTTTGGATAATTTGGAAATTGATTTTCCAATTGGCTTCATTTCTTCATTTAATCATGGGCTTTTTGTTGAGAGATGGGAATTTGAGATTTATTCTTCATTAACCTGCAATTAAACATAAAAACAGTTATTAGTGGTATATTTATTCATATAAAATAGATAATGAGGGTATAAAACTGTAATAAAATGTGATTATCAGCAGCTTACAGCTGAAGAAATTTCATCAATGGTTCTGATTAAAATGAAGGAAATTGCTGAGGCTTACCTTGCTTTCACCATGAAGAATGCTGGGGTCACGGTCCCTTGCTGAGGCTTACCTTGGTTTCACCAGGAAGAATGTTGTGGTTAGAGTCCCTGCTTCCTTCAATGATTCTCAACGTCAGGCCACTAGCGATGCTGGTGTGATTGCTGGACTTAACGTCGTGAGGATTATTAACGAGCCGACTGTAGCTGTCTTTGCCTATGGTCTCCACAAGAAGGCAGCCAGTGTTGTGTTGTGTGTAGCGGAAAATTCGGCAGAGTTTCTGGTGCACAATAAGAGAAAGATCAATAAGAATTTTTGTCTCACCAAGAAAACAAGAATCTAAAGTGAATATCTCAACAAAGTGAGATATCAGCTCTTCCTCTCATCAGTTCTAGGACTGACTTGTCAAGGGATCCTAAAAACTATTACAATTGCCACAAATATAAACAAACTAATTTTACGTGGTTCAGCAAACTGCCTACGTCCACGGGGCAGGAGGGGAGGATCTACTATTAGAGAGAAAAAGAGTACAAATAAGTTTACAACTCTCACAATCTAAACCTTCAAATAAGCTCATTGCTTTTCTTCTCAAGAAAAGGCCAGCCTCTAAAACTTTTATCTCTCTACACAAGGCTCTACACCTTTGCACACCGTCTCTGCCTTTTTCTGCCCCTAACTTCTGTTCTTGCTCTGCCTTCAGCCACCAAAACAGAAGCCCTCTTTTGCTTCTGCGATTTTTTTCCTAAGCCGCAAGAACTAGACCTCCTTCGCACGCTACCCTAGGAAAGAAAATGTGGAGGTATTTATAAACCTCAATGGTTTTCGGGTGGGCCTTTCTCTATGTCTGCTGGACTAACCACTTCTCTTCACACGGTTTAAGGGGTCATTTATTCACCCCACGCGATTTCCCCGCTCGTGATCTCTTCACGAGAGCTTCACGTACGTGGGTGGCCCCCACTCACATGTTGATCAAAAGAATGTCCTCATCTTTGACCTCGGAGATGGTATCTTTGACGTCTCTCTTTCCCCTATTTCGGAGGGTACCTTTGAGGTCAAGGCTACGGCTGGAGACTCCTGTCTGGGAGGACAGGCCTTGAACAGCCTCTTGGTGTTTTAAGCTGGTTAAGGAGTTCAAGAGGAAGAACAAAAAGGATGTCAGACTCTTGATCCCGAGGCTTTTTGGAAGTTGAAAACAGCTTGTGAGAGGGCACTCAGGACCCTTTCTTCCACTGAGGATCGAGACTGGAGTCGATATTGATTCTACTTAACAATCACAAGGGTCTGGTTAGAGTGCCAGAGCTCGAACCTACTTACTAGAAGGTGTGTGCAGACCATTAAGAAGTGTTTAAGTGATGCCAATTAAGATGGACAAAAGCAGCGTCCGTGAAGTGGTGCTTGTTTGTGGGTCTAGCAGAATCCCCGTGGTCCGGAGAAGGGTTCAGGACTTCCTCAATGGTAGGGATGTCAAATGGGTGGTTTTGGTTGGGTTTGGTTGGGTCATAAATGGGTGGTCACATTTATGACCATTTGACCATTTATAACCCATTTAGCATTTGCTAAATGGGTCGGTTCTCATCCACCCATTTACTAAATGGGTGGTTCATGGGTGACCCAATAACCCATTTAGTTACGATGCTTTTATATATATGTAAATTTCAGGTATCTACTTACAAACTTTCAGGGGGTTTTCTGTAGACTTGCAGGAGATTTTTGGTAAATTTTCAAAGGGGTTTCTGTAAACTTTTAAGGGTTTTCTACAAACTTGCAGGGTTTTTTGGTAAACTTTCACCAACAGTAAAATCAGTATTAATATTGCTAATAAAATAACCATCGTACCAACACAATCACCAACTTTTAAATCGCTACCAATACCCGGTAGATAATACTTTTCCAGCCTGAAATCCAATTTCACAAGCGCAAGCACAGGCAGACAAATTATCAACGGAAAAACATCAACCTCAAAAGCTTCCTCAGTTTAAAAAAAGACGTTCTACATATAACGAAAATCAAAATGTGAAGCGCTAAGATCCCAAGTTTTATACACAGCATTACGACTAGTAAACATTATATAGATCAACATATGCTGAAAGAGATTGGTGCCTACACTCTACAATCATCATACACCAGTCAAGTGAAACCCTCACTAATACCAAAAGAAACAAGCAGCAAACAAACAGCACACTACTACAAAGTGATCAGACTTTGCAATTGCCACATAAGCATGCATATGCTATCGGCTTTTGCCGCGTTATCAGTGAGATCTTTCGGACACTTCTAAACACAAGGTTTCCACAAATTGCAGCGTTCAGGAGGTCGGTGGACGAAAGTGGCATCAAAAACTCACAAAACATGACATAGACCTGAAATAACAAACACAATCAGCGCTATATGCGGACACAACTGATGCAAGTCTGAAAAAAGCAGGTAAGGGAATGCTTGAATGAGCTAGTAATTAAAGAGAAAAAAGCAAACCTGTTTGATCTAAACACCCCTGAGAGTCTTCTACAAGCAGAGACCTTGTATAGTCCAAATTAATTAAGCTCTTAATTGCAGGTTTGTGCAGTATAACTCAAGCATCTCAAACTGGGAGATTAATGGTGGTTTATTTAGACTGAAATGACGAGTACATGTTCTGAAACATCATAACGTGCAGTAGCTTAAATGATGGTGGTTATGACATTGTAAAATTTCTGTGATTAAAAAGACTCGTGAATGGATGCAAAATGATATGGAAACATCATAACGTGCAGTAGCTTAAACATCAATAAAGATTAATACCTTAATAGATGACAAATCTTCTAACAAGCACTTCACCACCCTCCTTCAGATTCAAAATTTTGAATATCACTAAAATCATGCACCAACAGATGTCCTTCTTCAATATCTTCCAAAGCTGCATTTAGATCATAGGATACAACTATGTTAGTCTAATATAACACATGTACACCATAAATTTACAGAAGGTAACAAGAAAAAGTAAGCAACTTACAAGGAACCTCCTCTAACCAAGAACCAAGGCATATTTGAGCTTCGGCATTTTCCGGAAGAAGACGATTACGGTACTTATCAAGCACACGACCAGCTATGCTGAAAGCAGATTCAGAGGCCACTGAAGTAATAGGGATACTGAGTATATCACGAGCCATCATGGATAATTGAGGACGCTTCTCAGATTCTACTTTCCAATATTCAAGAACATTCAGTTTCTCATTTTTCTTCCAAGAAAGTATCTTTTCATCTAAATACTCTTCTAATTCAGACTTGGTCCTACTGACTGAAACTACTTGGCTCTCAAACTGTTCAAACTCAAGCATCTCATCATCACGAACATCTCCAAAGGCCTCTTCCGAACTACTACCGGCCATGCATATATCATTTGATGCTCTCTCATATTCTTTGTAAAGAAGCTTTAACTTATCCAAGAGAGTCACCACATGAGTAGAACCAAGACCCACTTTTTGAAAACAAAACTCCACATATTTCACCTTATAACGGGGGTCTAAGATGCATGCAAAGGACAAAATCTTGCTATAACACTTCCAATATTTATTAAACTTTTTCTCCATATCACTTGCCATAGATTTTATGTCTTCATCTTCACTTGTCATCTCTTCCTTTATGCATTTTTGTATCTTCCAAACTCCACCAAAATACAAGTTAGAAGTTGGGTATTTACTTCCAGAAAAAAGAGTGCACACTTCATAAAAAGGTTTCAAGAACTTTGCTATTTTTTCAGCCTTTACCCATTCTTCAGTTGATGGACAAAATGTAAAATTTGAATCGATTACCTTCAATTGCTCAAATGCCCGACGAAAAGGTAAAACACTCTCCAACATTAAAAAGGTGGAATTCCACCTATTGGACACATCTTGTTGAATTTTCTTTGCACTAACTGAACAAGTTTGTTCGATACACTCTGCAAATTTTTTCTTCCTTCCAGGAGGACTCTTTACATATTTAATGCATTCTCTAAACTTGGATAAAGATTTATCAATTATTTTTAAACCATCTTGTACAACAAGATTTAAAATGTGAGCACAACATCGTACATGCAAAAATTCACCATTGGAGACAAAATGCTCCTTTAAAGCAGGATGGTCTTTCAAAATCTTCATAAAAGCATCATTATATGATGCATTATCCAATGTAACAGTGAAAATTCTTTTTTCTATGCCCCACTCCTTCAGTAAATGAAATAGCTTCTCTACTAAAATTGCCCCACTATATGGGGGTGAAACATGAGACAAAGCTAATATTTTGTTTTGCAAGATCCATTGCTCATCAATGTAATGTGCAGTAAGAGACATGTAGTAATCTGATGTTGAAGAGGTCCACAAGTCTGTAGTTAGACTGATTCTGCTAGGAACTAGCTTCAAAGTTTGTTTAAGAATTCTTTTTTCTTTCTGGTACAACTTAAGCAAATCAGCTTTAGTGGTGTTCCTCGAGATATGCTTGACTTCAGGATTTAAAAATGTATGTAATTTGTGTATCCCTCGATGTTCCACAAAACAGAATGAATAACCATGCAATGCAATGACCCTAGCCAACATTTCTCTGTAATTATCTTGATCTAATGGCATGGTTTTCCATGATGAATCAGCCTCATCTATATCTCGTTTTGGGCAAGAATGAATATGCCTCAACATATTTGTGGTACCATAACCACTAACATAAACTTGGTCACATTTCTTGCACTGAACTTTAGCTTTCCCATCACTATCAACAGGCAACTCAGTAAAATACTCCCAAACTTTTGATTTTGCTCTTCTTTTACGTATAGATATAGTTTCATTACCAGATTCACTACCATCATCGCATGCAGTAAATTCATTCAAAGACATAGTAACTGAAACAAGAAAAATAACTTTTTATTATCAAATCAAATGTCAAAAGTTAATAAAATAGCTTCGTATATAACAAATAACTACAATAAGAAAAAGAACCCTACCCAACAAATTCCAACACAAGATCCATGTCAATATTTTGTTTCTTGCTACGGGAGTTACAGATGTGAAGAAGAATCCATGTCAATTTTTTATTATCAAATCAAATGTCAATATTTGCTGAAACGTATGTTTCAGATAGTACACAAATCGTCCTTCTGTTGTCTCATAGATAGGATCTACCTCTAAATATGTTGGACAGCAATCTATCATGTGTTAGACAAATATTTATGATTTATCTAAGTGCATTAAACTTGCTTGCTTATGCAGGTTAGAAGAAGAATTTATATAGACGCGTTCAACTAGTTTGCGTACTACATGAAGGGAATTTGCATGTGTGGATCTGGGTAGACATCATTATCAGAAAATATAAATACATGGTAGCCCATGAATCAGACTCGTGTTTTCCTTTTTAATTAAAAAATTAATTGATTCACCAGATTTGGTAGATTAACAGTAACTCCATTATATTTTTCTGGAAACAGAAGTTCATATAATATTCTCAGTTTCAATAGTCTTAAGCACAAACTCACAAAGATATGCAATTTCAAGTCAGATTAAAAATTTCAGGGAAAAAACATATTGAATCAATTAATACCATAAACAGTCAAGTTTCCAATCAGTTCTCTCCACCCTTACTAGTTTATATCTATAAACAAGGAAATTTGACAAAGAAATGGTCAGAAATCAAAACTCTACACTTAAAATCACTTTGATTTGGGAACTACTCCAGACTATAAGTCGTCCATGATCAACACCAATCCATGATCAACTCTACACTTAAAATTCACATCATAGTAGTATATTACCTCCCATATAATTGCCTTCAGTTATTTGTACCCTTGACAGTTCTGCTATAAGATGCAATTTGACTGTAAAACTGTACCGTGTTATAATAACTAGTAAGATGCAATTTGAGAGTTCTGCTATAAAATTCTGACCAGATGTACAAAATTCTGACCAGATGCCATATTCTCAATTTCAGTTTCGTGCACAAGCTAACTATCAACTCTATGGTTTTTAGCAAAAAATGTGAATCACACTAGTATTAGTTCTACTAATGCAAGTTGTGCTAGTATTAAATAGAAATTCAGCACAATCTTTGACTCTAAAAATGAAATTTTACTCAGGACATGCAAACGCTGCAAATCATTAACATAAACTGAGATCACAGAACGGACTAACAAATACAGAAGATGCAAGATGTATTGTTTGACAAATTGCCGCAGTGAGGAAATGCAATACGAACAAATCATAGAGCTGAGAAACTAAAACATTTTACAAGGGAGAAATAAATTAGAAAATAAAACCTGAGGACGTCTCTTCAGCGAGCTCAGCGGATTAAAACTTCAGAGCTCGATCAAAGGCCTGATCAAGAAACCCTAAAATTGAAAGGAGACAGGATTAAGAAACCCCAAAATTGAAAGGAGGCAAGATCAAGAAACCCTACTAAGAATGTACCTCAAAATCCAGTGATTAGCTCGATCAAAGGCCTGAATTTGAACAGGAAAGACGCTCGAACCCTAATCATTGCCTCCACAAGTTGAAGATTCGATTCTCCTGTTGATCGAGAGGAACTATGACTCGATCGGAGAGAGATGAGGAAGCTCGATACTCTCCGCTGAAGGTAATCGATCGCTTGCGAGGAGAGAGATCGAGGAACTAGGGCTCGAGCGTTTGAGAAAGAGGGGAGAAAGGAGAACGGAGAACGGAGAACGCGTGTTTATGGATCAGATTGGGTTGGTTATGGGCGGGTTTGGTTATGAACCATTTAGTCTATAGGGAAGCAATACCCACCCATTTAGGACCCGCTTTGTTAAGTGGGTGGGTATAGTTGGACTATTTTGTGAGTAGGTATGGGTGGATTATTGGGTTTGGGTCTAGATTGACATCCCTACTCAATGGCAAGGAGCTCTGCTCGAGCATCAACCCTGACAAGGCTTGTTGTTGATGGTGCTGCAGTCCAAGCTGCAATCTTGAGCAGCCAAAGCAGCGAGAAGTTCCAAGACTTGGTCGTCTTGGATGTTACTCCTTGGTCCCTCGGTCTTAATTAATGGTTTTGCGGGGAAAATGGATGAGTTGATCCCAAGAAACACAAGGATTCCCGCGAAGACTCAGCTGGTGTTATCGGCTCACTCAAGCAGCCAACCCTTAGCCTTGATCTCGGTCCATGAGGGTGAGAAGTCATGGACCATGTTGAACGAATTCTTTGCCATGTTTGAGCTCTTAGGAATCCCTCCATCTCCCAAGAGAGTCGCCCTGATCATAGTCAGCTTCCTCAGTATCTTTGCAGAGGAGAAGTTTACTCCAAACAAGAACAAGTCTACCAACAAAGTCACCGTCACCGGGCTGAGCAAAGAAGTAGTAGCCTGTTGTGCGCAGCGAAAATTTTGGCAGAGTTTCTGGTGCACAATAAGAGAGAAAGATCAATAAGAATTCCCATCTCACAAAGGAAACAAGAATCTAAAGCGAATATCTCAACAAGGTGAAATATCGACTCTTCCTCTCATCAGTTCTAGGACTGACTTGTCGAGGGATCCTAAAAACTATTACAATGACCACAAACAACAAATCACACAAGTTTTACGTGGTTCGGCAAACTGCCTACGTCCACGAGGTAAGAAGGGGGAGATCTACTATTAGAGGGAGAGAATACAACTAGGGTTTATAATCACTCAATCTAAACCCTCAAACAATCTCTCTCACACACACAAATATCTCTCTGTTTTTTTCTCTCAAAAGAAATAGCCGCGAGAACAGTAACTTTTCTTCCTCCTTCGCACGCCGTCGATTTTTTCTTCTGACTGCACAAATCCTCTTTGCATGCCCTTTCTGCCGCAGCCGCAAACACCCCTCCTTCGCACGCCTTGAAACCCTACGGAGACATCAGTATTTATAGGAGATTAAAAACACTGCTGCAAACATGTCTCGGGTGGGCCCCAATAAACTCTCGCGTGGGCCTGTCCCTGTCCGCACCGCCTGCCATTCACAAGTCTTTAAGATATGTCCCTGTTTCAAATAGCAAGACGAGTGGGTGGGCCCCAATGCTCGCAAATCCTCTATGCACGCCCTTTCTGCCGCAGCCGCAAACACCCCTCCTTCGCACGCCTTGAAACCCTACGGAGACATCAATATTTATAGGAGATTAAAAACATTGCTGCAAATATGTCTCGAGTGGGCCCCAATAAACTCTCGCGTGGGCCTGTCCCTGTCCGCACCGCCTGCCATTCACAAGTCTTTAAGATATGTCCCTGTTTCAAATAGCAAGACGAGTGGGTGGGCCCCAATGCTCGCAAATCCTCTATGCACGCCCTTTCTGCCGCAGCCGCAAACACCCCTCCTTCGCACGCCTTGAAACCCTACGGAGACATCAATATTTATAGGAGATTAAAAACATTGCTGCAAATATGTCTCGAGTGGGCCCCAATAAACTCTCGCGTGGGCCTGTCCCTGTCCCCACCACCTGCCATTCACAAGTCTTTGAGATATGTCCCTGTTTCAAATAGCAAGACGAGTGGGTGGGCCCTAATGCGCGCATTCACGTGTCTTCATGCAGACATGGCCCATGTGGCCTCCACTCACGCCTCCCAACAATTCTCCACCTCGGCGAAGTTTTTTCAAAACTGAGCCGATACCAACCAAACCAAATGTCTCACTTGTTGCGTCCAGTACGAAGTGAAACGATTCACTAACGAACTCCATCCATAACAAATCGAGAACCCAAACGAAAATGCAAACACTCTCCATCCAATCCCTCAAATCACTCCCTCGACTGTCTCATAATCTCTATATATATACGAATATGGATGCTAATATCTATGTGGATATATAAATGAATAGACATGCAGATATAAAACGTATATGAGAAAACTAGATAACACCGGTAAAAATATAGTGCATATGATACAAGAGAGTTGTTAACATGCTCATTATATCTAAAAAACTTAGGTTAGATCTCTAGATCATCAAAATTAGCCTCAAATTTCAATAATCTAAAGATTAAAATAGTTGCGATAAAAAAATAGTTGCAACTTGTTGATGTCAGATGTTTAACGATAGGTTTTTGGGTGAGTTATAGAGTGTTTATCTTCTTTCATGGATGATTATTGGGCAGAGTTCGATCATGCACACAAACAATACATAAAAAGATTGAAGTTAGGTTTTTTGGTGGTTCCTCCGATGGTCAAGTCAGTATTGAACTCAGATGGAGGAAAGAAAATATGAGCATTGTACGTTATAGCAAAAATTACGTACCATCATGCAGTAGGCAATCCGTCTATTTATAGTAGATTATGAAGGGTATTTGCGTAACTTTGGCCAATTACAAGCAATCGACTAGGCCAACTAATACTTTACAGGTGTCAGGCGCGGGTATTAATTGTGGCGGCAACGGAGGGGCTACGGAGCCAGCGTTATTCAATGAGTCATTATGACTCCAGGTGAGATGTAACGATGATTTTGACTAAGCATTTAATGTTATGGTGGCCGGCTATCATTGAGGGGTTCGAGAAAGACCACCTTTCGTCTCAGCTTTTCGAGGGAGGCACAAGAAAAGACACCTTTTGATTCGGCTATTCTGAATGAGAGTGCTTCTCGATTCAGTCAACTGAGTGGTAACACATTATGTTAGTTTTAGTAGCAGTCCCTGAGTGAGAACGCCCTTCGACTTGGCCCTCTTGGAAGGGCCCAAGTGAAGGTGTTCTTTGACTTAGCCTTCATGAAGTCAGATCGGATTGGTGTATAGTTAATTTGAGACGCGTGTCATCTCGTGAATGTGATTAACACTTAATCATTTCTATGATACTACACAACTACATGACCAATGTATATTCAGATATTTCGAATGCGGATACATATATTCATTACAATAACCATATCTGTTACCATATCTTATCATATATAAATTTTAGGAACCATATCTATTTCCATATCAAGAAAATACGGATATAGATATTTTCTTGATTATGAATATTTTGCGCCTCTAGGAAAAATCCCACGGGTATCACCGTACGCTTGGGTTATAGGTTATCGGGTACAAATCCGACATAAGAATACAGACCGGACGACAAGATAAAGCTCCGACATACACGCGACCCAAGCCCACTCGCGATCTCCGTTTTCTTCTTCCTCCCGCCAACAATCCCATTTTTAATTCTGTACCATGGAGCAGCTCCTCCTCAAAAAACTCCAAGCCCTAACCCCCCTCCCCTCCAGCGATCTCAAAACCCTAACCCTAGCCCGATCTCTTCTCACGAACCCTAACTCCTCCCCTTCCACCCTCGATTCCGCCACAAAAACCCTAATCCAAACCCTAGACTCCCGCCGCCAGGACTCGTCCTTCGCCCGCCACGTCATCAAGGTCATCGGTGACGCCGCCTCCGTCCACCGATCCCTCGTCCCTTTGGCGATTCAAGTGATCCGGCCATTTTTAAACGGCGATGATGGCGTCCCAGCGGATGCGCTTGCTGTTTTTGATTCTTTGGGGGAGTACGATTTGTTGGATGAGGAGCTTGTGATATCACTTGCTTCGAGCCCGATTGTGTCGGTTCGGCTGAGGATTGTTGAGATTTTGGGTTCGAATTTGGATATGCTGGGTCTTGAGCTTATGATGAGAGTGTTGTTGGGTCTTTCGACAGATATTTATCCATCGGTGAGAAATTCAGCGGTTAGGGCACTTGTTGGGCTGTTGAAGAGAGATGGTTTGAATTTGAAGTGTGTTTATGATCGTGGGGTTGAGCTCTTGAGGGATGAGGATGAGCTCGTGAGATTGGCTGCTGTGAAATTGGTGAAAGGCTCATTCACATTTGCTTTTTTAGTGATTACTGTGTTGATATTTGTTCTTATTTTTCCTTAATTTTTGGCAATTAGGTGAGTGAGTGTGCACGATTGTTTGCAGTGGGTGAAGCTGGCGGTGCCCGTGAGCTGATAAATGTGATATTTGTTCAGGTATGCTCTCGTTGGAATTTTATTATGTATTTTTTATGTAAATTAGCGTTTATTAGATGGATTAGCCAGTAGAAATCAATTGAAATGCTGGGTATCTTTTGAAAATAGTTATTGTAGTGTGATCCCGTAGGGGATCTGTTTCTTTCCATGATATGGTCTTCACGTCAAGTGCTTATTTTCTTATCTAGTTCATCTTTCAGTAAGAGTATCTTTACTAGCCTCTAAAGTTCTTGAAGACTCGAGCATACTGTGTATGTGTACACACACGCACACACACGCACACGCACACACATATGAGTATTTTACACACACATGTTGCATTGTGATGCATATGAATGCCAAACAGATTATTGTGCAAGGAAGGGAAGGTTGTATCTATATTGGTCATTTGTACACAACCTTTCCTTCTTTATAGACAATCAATTGATATGCACTGGTCATTCCTGAGACTTTGGAAAGTTTCTATATAATTCCTTTATACACAAGAAATTTATGTACAATCTTTTCTTATCACTTATAAGCATCCAATTTATCATTCACGTAAATGATTAACAAATCATTTGTATATACTGGTCTCCTACTTTGTGGATGCAGATAATCATTTCTAGTGGATGTTTCTTTTAATTTTTTACGATTCTTGATTTACCTTAGGTATTTTCATGAAAGTATATCTCCTCTTTCTTCACATTTTGCTTGTTGAATATTTAAAAAATATATCTTCTTGCTCTAGTATGTTATTGTGTATCTATCCACAGATATGTCAAACTTTTATAAGTCAGTGAATGATATATATTTATGCTTCATAATTCTTATTGAAAGAAAATGTAAGTTTTTTATTTTGCTATTGTGGATGCTTTTTTGAACTCTCTATGTCCATTTTGTGGAGTCAGTTTGTATATCACCTCAAAATTGCTTCAAACTGCCGTACCAGATATTATTATGGTGGCTTCTGTTGATTTACCAGAGTTATATTTCATTGTAGGAGGAATTCTTTTGTTTCTCCCTTCTGGGATATACTTATTTATCTCTTGGATGTTGTTCCATTCCAGTTTTGGATAACTTTTTATTCCTTTATGCAATCGTTCAAGAGAATCTAAACAAACAGATGTAAGGAAGGCTATTGCTACCTTGTTTGCCTGATTTGATACTACCTGAAGTTTTTAAATGTTCCCTTATTCATGGAAGTTAAGCAAACAGAATTAATTGTTCTCTTTATATTCCTCATTTTATGGCTTAAATCGACTTGACCAAGACCTTGGAGGTACTTGAGGATGTTTTAGCCAAGTACTCATGCATAAATTTGTTCATAGATGTAATTGGTTTAGCTTTAATATCTGAATGTTAGCCTTAAACACCCACCATACCCACCCACCCACGCACACAAGCCCACCGACCCTAAGCACTCAAGTACTCATACACCCTCACAATCTAATGTACTTGGATGTTTAATCTATTTCTTAAATTGAAAAACCTAACTCATGAATTTATATGATAGTATCTTGATCTCTGCTTTATTCAGCTTTGTTGGATGGCAAGGGATATGAATTTGAAGGTCAGATTAGAAGCTTTTATTGCCCTAGGAGGAGTAAGGTTGGTGTCTGAAGGTGTTCTTCTACAGTCGCTTTCAAAGAAAATCTTGGGAAGCAAAAGTGAAGGAAGCTCCCTTACTGAATGCATTGTCAAAGAATATAAATGTCCAATGTCATGTGCTGCTGGAGCTTTTGTACATGGGATTGAAGATGAGTTTCATGAGGTACCTACAATTTTATTCCCAGTAGCTGGTTTTCGCTGAAAAAGTTCTTTGCCAGTAGTTCTTTATTTGGTTTTTATAAATTTAAGGCCTTTAGTAAAAAACAGCAGTTCTTCTAACTTCCATGTTTCTTTGTTCAAGGTACGAACAGCTGCTTGCAAATCCTTGGGGATGCTCTCAAGGTTTTCTATCCGGTTTGCTGAGAATGCCTTGAACTTGTTAATGGACATGCTAAATGATGATGTACTAGCTGTTCGGTTACAAACTTTGCAAAATTTGTTTCATATGGCAACACGTGGTCGTCTAACAATACAGGAGAAACACATGCAAATGGTACATACCTTGGTCATGAATTTCATTAGTGTTCAATTGTTTCCACGAATTGGTTTTATTTTAATGTGCAGGAATATTAATGTGGGATCATTTTTAAACGTCTTACATGTATGATAGGCTAAATAGCACTTATATAACCTATTGTTTCATCTATTTTTCAGTTTTCACCTATATACCTTCACTTGTATTGGTAGCAAGAAAATGCCCTGAAGTCTTTTAAACTTGTACTTATATACCCTCACTTGTTTTTGTGGTAGCAATTAGATACCCTAAAGTTGTTAAAACTTGCACTTAAATAACCTAAAGTTTTTAAATTTGACACTTAAATACTCTTAAGGTTTTTAAGACTTGCACTTCAATACCCTCAAGTTTGCATAGCTGAGGATAGTTATGTGCAAGTTTTAACAACTTTAGGGTATTTCAGTGCTTGTTATAAAAATATTAGGGTATTTAAGTGCTAGTTGTAAAAACATTAGGGTATTTAAGTGCCGTTAAAAAGTGAGGGTATATAAGTGCAAGTTTAAAAAACTTTAGGGTATTTTTTTGCTACCAAATACAAGTTGGGGTACATAAGTGAAAACTAGTTGAAACAATAGGGTATTTAGGTGCTCTTTAGCCTTATCAATATCATTACTCATCATGTGTAATTTGACTCTAGATGCAGCCAGTACCTTCTTTTTTTCCCCGCGAAATGTTCATTCGGGAAGTTGTTTTGCATTTCATTTCATCATGTACAGTTGGCTTACTAGTTCAAACAAGAGCCTAATGTACAATTTTGTTGCAGTTTCTTGGTTCATTAGCTGATAGTAATGCCGTGATTAGACATGCAGCAAGAGAAGTGCTCCGGCTAATGAAGCTGCCGAAGCTTGAGATGTTTATAGCTGCAGTTGACGACCTTATCGAAAATTTGATGATGCACCCAGAGGTTGGCAGTGTTGCAACTTTTTTTAGTATAAGCGATAAAGTAACTTGATTATTGTGATTTTCCAATTGGTCCTTGTAATCTTCTTACATCATCCCCTTTCTTCTGTCAAATTGATTGATATAAAAAAAATCAAATACACGGACACATGTTCCTATGCTTGTGAACAAAGAAAAATTTGTTAGATCTAAATAAAAACTTGAGATCTAAAACCATAAAGCCATTGATTAATTCGAAGAGATTAACAATAATCAAAAGAGCGGAAACTTATACCTGAATCCATAGATGAACCTGAGATGGGTTTTGGATCTTCTAACCTTAGGGTTTCTCTATAGCCGAATTTCTCTCTCTAGATGGGGGTGAAGAGAATTAGAGAATGTAACCCTAGATTAGGGACCATAACCCCTTATTTATAGGTGTTGTACATTTGCAATTTGGCCCCTCAACAAATCACAATTACAACCTGGTATCTGCACATATAACCCCATGACTTATTTAAGTACCTATTAATCCAACTTGATTGATCACTTTAGTGGGTTATCCTGAAAGATAGCAATACACATTGATTAATCATATGTGCCCACAAATAGATTTATTAGATTAAATCCAACAAAATTATCTACAGACTGAGAATGTCCACAGATGGTTTCTAGTGTAAAATACTGACATATATAACTTCTTTAAACACATATGAGAAAAATTTATGACAAGTTCTTCGTTTCTAAATACGGACATAAGTAACTTCAAGTTATTCTGGAAATTGTATGGATGCATTGCATTGGAAACCGAGTTGATAACTGGCGGACATCATGCACCAATTGCAAACAAAATTAGATAATTATGCGGTGAGGTATATATCACCTCATTTTTATCAAAAAATTAAAATTCTCAAGCCATCGGGGAAGTTTACTGTGAAGAACGTGAAATTAAATATTGTTATACACAGGGAGATCATCATAAATGTAATGACCAGTGTTCTTGTTTAACGTGATTCCAAAAGAATATAATGACAATTTAGAAACTAATCTGTAATTCATAGACATGGGTAGGAAGTCTTGGACATGGCATGATATATCTATTCTGCTTTGTGCGTATGTGAAGAACTTAAAATAGTAAATGATCCAAAAGTTGTAAAATTTTTCTCTGGAGGGGGTTATAACATAATACATGTTTCTGAGAGGAATCAAGGTTTACATATGTACTAAGGGGCTGTTTAGTTGTAGGATTTGTATTTTGGACTCGTGTTGAGCATCTTTCCATAATTTAATCTCTTGTTTGGTTTGCACTTTGCAGGAAAGTGGGGTGGAAATAGTTTTGGAAGAGATTCTAATAATTCTTGTTTGTTTCAAAAGAAAGTGATAAAGTTTGAAGGTGATTCATGAACCCCCCTAAAGATTGGTTTTGTATTTAAATTAGGATCTGTTAGTGTTCAGTAATTGTGCTATTTTGAAACAAAGAAAGATAAGATCAACGTAATAGACTAGACTTTTGAAATTTTTAGATTTTTTACAATTTTAAAAATAATTTTTAAATTTAGTGGAACACAATTCTCAAAATTCTCCCAAAATCCTAAACTTTGGCTAGGATTCTGACATAATAGAATTCTTAAATGGCATCAATCCCAAAACTCAAATTTGTGGAACCAAGCACCGGATTTAAGACAACAATTTTTACCTAGTCACTTTTCAGGTGCGGGACCCATTTTTCTTACCCACTTTCCCTGGACTCCTTTAATAATAATCCCTCAGAGTTTTACATGCAGATATATGTGTTATGTC
>NC_033798.1:8189235-8213562 GCF_001876935.1 Asparagus officinalis
AGTGCCCAACTCAGTGCAGAAACAATTCTATTATATGAGAACTGATGCAGAAAATGAGCATAGTTTTGTTTTCTGACATATCATCAGGTTTTAGGGCATTGAAATGCTTTGCTTTTACAGTATGTTAACTTAATCTTGTTCACACTGACATCTCAATAACATGTAAAGAATTAGAAGGTCTTTTTATGTTTTTTCTTTTAATTTTCAGTGCAGACTTGTTCTTAGAAATTCTCTATTGAAAACAAGTGTGAGTGAATGTTTTCCAAAATATTCCTTACAAATGGTAATTCATTTTCTTTGAGGCTCTTTGGAAAGGTGGTTGTTTATTTTCTAAAATTTCCTAAGCATCAGGAGACCAGTGTTCCCTACGTGATATCTAACAATAAGTCGGTTTCTCATGTATGTTAGAATGTGTCATGTAAATAGTAGTACCTTTTGTCTTACTGTTTGACGAGTGTTACATTGTGGGAATGAGTTCTAGTATTGACGTGCTTTGTCCATCTAGAGTCATTTCTATGAATGTGTTTTATGTTAATTGAGCGTCATTTTATATCCATATAAAACAAGCATTCCTATGAATGAATGTGAACATCCAAATGCTTTTGAGATAGAATCTTGCAACACAAATTTTAACTGAAGAAAAGCTTAATATTTGGTAACATTAAAGGATCAAAACAAACCCTGTAGATTTTTTGAGTTTTTACTGTTTTGCATCTACTTTAGTCTAACTACAGTTGATCATTTAATATGCCGAGCTATATCAACTTTCATTTGCTTATATGAAAATTACTTCAATTTTCTCTTATGCTACTCTTTATTTCAGGAAGAAGAAGATATATTTTCAGCTTTGTTTTTTATTGGTAATAATCATGGGAACTTCACAGCCAAGAGAGTACAGGGATTTGAGGTAGAGGTACAAGCTTATCTCTTCTCTGTAAATGGAGTTGCTTTATTCTTTTTGGTTGATAAATTATGACTGTTTAAGTTAAGTTTTGTCTTCTGTATAATGGATAGTATTGTATAGTTTTGTCCGAAATCTAGAGGTCTGCCCAAGGGTCAAGGTATCAGTTCGCGACATTTTTATGTTTTGTGAAGTGCAATCTTACTCATCTGCTATGGCTTACTACTTTTCTGTAGGGAGATAAACCAATCAGTCCAAAGTTGAGCAAGGCATTAGCCATGTGCCTTGGATGTTATACGAACAGGAAAGGTGACTGGTCATCACATTGTGGCCAAACTTATCTTTGATTTCCTATGTACTGAAAAGTGTAGAAATTTCTATTTTCCCGTGCTCTAGCAGGTCAAACTTACAAGCCTTGTCAAATACGGATGCCCATCTAGGAGATATTTAGAAAACTTAACTGAGTTACTGAAATGATTGGAGACAAATGTTCGCTCGCAACAATGTAACAGAAAGATTATTTTGATTTGCCCGAATATTTAGAAATCTTAACTGAGTTACTGAAATGATTGGAAACAAAATGTTCTCTTGCAATTATGTAACAGAAAGATTATTTTGATTTGTCCGGTCTTGTTTATTCAGGACGTGCTTAATTCTCTTTTACATTTTAGTTCCCTTCAATAAGGATAAGAATACGTTTCCAAACTATAGTAAAAAAGTAAAGGATAACACAATGAAGGCTTTGTGATAATGTTGAATTTCAAAAAGTTTCATGGAAGTTTTCTCATTCTTTGTAGCGTACTTTTTTAGTACTAGAAAAACCAAATGACAGTAGTCATACTTATCTTTATCCTTGCAATTCATTTCGTACTCATTTTGTACCCATAAAAAAAATAGCTAGAACGGAGAAGATGAAAATGGCCTATTGGTCCAAGGCTGGTCAATGTTTGGGATATTTCTCTTGAAGATTATGATTAAATTGATTGCTGAAGGCTTATCTACATTTTGCTGCAATCTCATACCTTTTGCTATGAGCCCAACAAAGATTTTGGATTGTTCACTAAGTTTGTAATACTTGCACATCAATATTGTCTTTATATTAGTTTTCCTTGTTTCATCCTTGTTCCAGATAGCACCATTCTGCAAAGGAGAACTGGGCTTGGACTGTCCCCAGGTAGCAGCGTTACTGGTGCTGGCTTTTTCATTGTCTTGCTCAGGACAACCTAAGTTTGATGTTCCTCCAACAGTATTTGCATATGCTCTTCCTTTATTTGGAAAAATCTCTCGTGCATTGAAACACGTTATGCACCCTGATTTTCTGTTGGTCCATTTGTGCAACCTCAGTGGAATGCCATTTCCAGCCAGAACATTGAATTTCAACAATGCGGGGTTATTGTCATGCATAGCTGAAGAAGGTATTTCAAATCACACAAAGTGCACTGGTCCATTATGCAGCTCTTCATGGCCGATTGAAACATCAGAAATCAGTTTCCAGCAAGATCCGTTTGATCCCAGCGAGACATCAACTTCCCTTGAATTATCAAGACAGAAAGTGAGTTGCTTAGATGAAAACAATATTCAATCTGTAAAGCTTTTATTTAAAGCTGCGACAGAAATCTGGCTGCTGATACAATCACAGCGTACACACAAAGCACGAAGGATGCTAAGGTCTAATTCTGCTGCTTTTTCATGTTTACCATTTTGGTCATATTTGCCTATGGCAATCTGTGCTTGAAAATTCCATTTATGTGCTATGGTTTATTTTCCATGCAGATCTTCCAAAGAAGAGCTGGAAATGATTGGTTGGAATGCTGATGGACGTATTGCTGCTTTGTTGGCCTTTGCATCATACCATGTTGAGGTAATCCAGCTGCTTGCTGAAATATGGGAGCAGCTCAAACCAAGACATGTTATTTGCATGAACACTTTGGATCTTCTATTGAAAAAGTTAGATTGTTGCTTAAAGAGATTGAGATATAGCTTTTCAGGTTTCTCGAGGGAGGAAGAATGCCATATTTTAGAACTTACCTTGCTAGCTTATGTACTTAAAGTGTACCAGGTGGGTACATGCTCATGCCTTGTACTGAACAAGCTGCAAGCTGCATTTTCTTGCTTAGAATGCCTTACTGAAGAAGGACAATTGAAACATTCTTCGTTTTACGAAGAACTAAAGAGGGCTTATATTGAACAGACAACAACTGAGGTTCCCAAACCCTTTCCTGTTCAGAAGTTACTTGAACTATTCTCCCTTGAGCAGTTTCCACTCGCTGGAGGATTTAAACATATCAAAGCAGAATTATTGGTCACCGGAAATAACTCTGAGAACCCCCTTCTTTATGTTTCAGGATTGCCTGTGGGTATCACATTCCAGATAACATTATACAATGTATCAAACAAGAACACTCTGTGGCTCCAAATGGCTGTTGGCCAGTCAGGCCAGTTTGTATTTCTTGATCTGTGCAAATTCGCAGGATCTGATGCAACAAGGACATGCACAGTTAATCTTCCATTTTATGAAACACCGAAGGTGCCATCTTTTTTATTAAGGGCTTGCATATGCATGGAATGCAAAGATGAAGTTGTCATTGATTGCAAGAAAGGCCAAGGACCAAAATATGATGTTACACTACTTAGCGAGGAAATTGATGTTTATTTGGCTCAAATTCGTAACAGATGATTTGCATGGGACATGCTATGCTTGTAACCTCGTCCATGTGATATAAGAGAAACCCTGGCAGCAACTTCCTCAATAGTCTTATGGAGACTTTTTCGATGCCGTGAGACTGTCGGTAATAGTACAACTATTTCTTCATGACAAGTTTATAACTAAGTAGAACTGCAAATTTTTGACGCATTAACATGTGTGATAACCATGTCTAAAAAGACTTAGCTTCCTCTTGCTGTCAACACTGCGGACAGCTGATCAAATGGAGGGATCATGAGACATTAGTAAAGGTGGTTGCTCAAGTTCTCTAGGTAAAGCATATGGTTCGATTAATTGGTAGAAGGAAAGTATATGCATTTTCATTTCAAAGTTTAACTTTACAGCAATGTTTATATCATAGGTTTTTTTTAATGGCCAGGATTTGATGCCGGGATCATAATGTGTAAAGCGCAGGACCACATCGGAAGCGGTGATATTCCATCCGGACCACGTTTACGAAAATAGCCCAGTGGGTACAAAGATGCTGCCTCCACCAACCATTTCCATTTTTAGGTCCATCCGTAGGCGCTACGGAGATTTCCTTGCATATAATTTTGTATTTTGTTCTGACGGTGAAAGGTCACTTGACGTCGTAGGCCTAGTAGACCCTTGCAAGTTATTGTTTTAAAAGTTTGGCCTATTGTACTTTTATATGTAACTAGTTTTTACACACGTGCAATGCACGTGATTTAATACCATGATTAAGTATTTTTGGCAGTTTGTGCTTATTTTTTTCTTTAAACTCTTACATCCCGATTATTTTTTTATGTTTGTTTAAATGGGATACACCCAATTTAAATTTTCATGTTATATTTGAATTGACACAAAACAAATATAATTTAAAAATAATTTGAATTTTCATATTATTTTTGATCGATATGAAACTAAGCTTTATTTGAGAAAGTATAACATTGCAAAGTGAAAAATATTAAAATAGTGTTATACAAGGAAGGTGAATATTTAAAACCAATATAGCAAAATGATTGATTTAAAGTATGTTAAAACGATGCAAAAGAGAATATGATGTTTATTCCTAATCATTGATAGACTTCATAAAAAAATATAAATTAAAGATTAATGCTAACTCTAGTATACTTTTATATGATAAAAACATCCACATAAGAATATAAAAGTACTGAAAAAATTCATGAAACTTTATTTTAAAGATTCCTAATTTCACTCAAAATAATTAAACTATTCTATAAAATATTCATAAAATATTATTTTTATTTCTTCTATTTTATTTTTTATTGAGTTAAGATCAATTCTTCTTCAGGTTTATCATTTATTATTTCTCGGACAATTCTAGAGTATTGTCTTCATCATTTACATCAATTGTGACATCAGGCTAATTTTGTATTTTTATGCTATTATCTTTCCTGGGCTCGTTAATTTTTTATCATCTCATTTAACTTTACAAAGAAGTCAAATGTACTTATAATGTTCAACACAAACTGCTCAAAATATAGACTTTGATTTTTTTTCTATTTCAATGAGAATAAAATATTAATTTCATATATATAAAATTCTTTGTGTTCCTAATTTATTACTTAAATAAATTAGAAGCTATCTCTTTATTTTCCTCTAAAATGAATTCTTCTGATGTGCATCCAATAAGAATTTCTGTTATTTCAATAATATTACATTTGTTCTATTCCTGTTATTTTTCATAAAGATCTAAACTGAATACCTGCATTATTCATTACCAATTTCTCTTAGATTATAATATTAATATTTAATTTGAAGAACACAGTATGGAATTTATGAATACTTACTAATTTTTCTTATGTCTTCCATGGAGATTTTTTCTTTGATTAGGATAAAGTTATTAAATTATTTTTTAATGTAACTCATTCAGTGCTTCATTAATAGATATGTCTTATGTTAATGCCAATTCAAGTGATTTTCATAGAGATTTTTTCTTTGATTAGGATAAAGTTATTAAATTATTTTTTAATGTAACTCATTCAGTGCTTCATTAATAAATATGTCTTATGTTAATGCCAATTCAAATGATTCATTGACGTTTTCTGAATTTTAGATTTATTTCCATCATTTCCCATTTACAATGGAAATAACTCAATTCTTTTAAAGTTATCTCTAAATATTCTAATAGTTTCTCCATATGTAATTCCTTGTATTCTTTTACCCTATAAATATTATTAACGTCAAAGATTAAAGTTTCTAAATTAAAATCAATTAATGCTAAGGTATAATATTATAGTGTTTTATCATTTCTATGGATTTAAACATCTATCAATTAATGTTACGAATGTATTTTGGCTACCCCAACTTATTACTAAAATTATATGAAATTACTTTAATTTATATAGTGCCGATAATTTTTAATCTATAATATTTTTATAAATTTTATCCATTAACCGGATGTTTTTAATCAATTCTTATTGTTTTTGTTTACCAATATCAACTTAGAGTATTCTTAGATGCTGAAAATGGATAGTAAATCCCTAAATTAGAAATTTTAATATATAGATTAATTTTGAAAAATATTAAATTTCAGTGGTCTACCAATCGACAAATTTGATGTGTGCTAGTTAAAAATTTTGAAATTTTAGAGTTTTTTTACGATTTTTAAATTTTGAAGGAGTTTTTTAAAAATTTTGAGGTCAATTTTGGCAAATTTTAATTTTTAGGTGTCTAAGAGTAATATCTTGAATTCATCTTATTTTATTTACAAATTTTAGAATTTTAGGGTGGCTTTTTATAATTTGAACTTTTGAAGGTGTTTCTATAATTTTTGAAATATTGAGGGTGTTAATTAAAAAAATTAAATTTAAATGTTAAAAATTTTAGGTGTATCATGGTAATCTCTTGAATTCATCTGTGTTGTCTGTAAGTTTTAAAATTTTAGAATTTTAATGTGCTTGTCTGTAATTTAAACTTTTGAGGGTGTTTCTATAATTTTTGAGACATTGAGGTGTTAACTGTAAATTTTAAATTCTTTGCAAACTGATGTTAATTTTTTAATTTCATGTTTTTTATTTTAAGTTTTGAGACATTTGGATGAGTTTTATAATTTTAAACTTTTCAGGGTCTTTTTTGTAATTTTAAAACTTTTTATGGTTTTTTTGCAATACTTCAGGTATTATAATATGTTATCTACTTGTAATTTCTTTATCTTAACAAACTAATATCATTTTTATGTTTTATATATTTTATTAATATTAGTTTTTTTAAATTGTTAAGCTAAACATGGTTCACATAGGATTAGGATAAGATATGATTATGATTAGGATAGATTAAGATATAAATAAAATATTCAAAATAGTGAAGAGTAATATTGACCATTGAAAATTAGAATTTGATTATAGATAATGTAGTTCAAACTATAAAGGGGTATATTTGTCTAAAAAGATTTTTTGAACTCGTGCTTTTAAAGGAGTATGATTTAATGCACTTTTGCCTTCTTTCACCCAGTGAGTTATTTTTATTACAACCCTGAGATGTAGATATTTTGCGAAAGGTCTCCTTCATTTCACTATTTCTAGTTGACTTGTGATTATTGAATACTCTTGAAATGTTAATGGTGCTATTAAGGTTGATAATCTAAATTTAGACGTATTTAATTAGTTTGAGAAGTGCATCTTATTTATCTTTCTTTAGATAGTTTGCTCAAGTAAATGGTACTTAAATACCCTATTGTTTCACTACATATACTTAATATTACACTTAATACCTTAAATTATAAAAAGTAGCATTTTAATATTTTACATTGTAGAAAATAAGCACTTATTACCCCCAAGTTGTAAAATTGACACTTAAATACCTTATTATTTCACCATTTTTACACTTAAACATTCTAAGTTATAAACAATAACACTTTAATATCCCAGGCTGTAAGAAAGTAATATTTCAATACTTTAAATTGTAAGAAAGTAGTATTTTAATACATTCTGTTCGTTGTCAAGACATATTCATAGGAATATTTTTATAACAACTATCAAAAGGTACTAATGCACCATTTTTTACAACTTAAGGCATTAAAATAAGGCATTAAAATGTTGCTCTTTACAATGGAGGGTATTTAAGTACCATTTTATTATATGTATTCTTGTTTTCAACAATACAAAAAACTTTACGTTGACTGCACTCATTATTAACTTTGTCAACAGATAAAAAATATTAAAGTTAATGAGTAGAATCAATTAGAAAACACTTACAGTTTACTTAGCTTTTATCAGTATGGGGGAGTTAGTCACCTAGAACTTTTTAAGTAGAACTGGGATAATTGGTAAAGTGGGATAATTTTTTGACACTGGGATAATTTAGTGAAACAATGATAGATAATTGGTAAAGTGGGATAATTTGGCAGGATAATTTGGTGGGATAATGATGGATAATATTATGAAGTTGCATAAATTGGTAGGATAATTTGGTGGGGGTAATGGTGGGTATAAATTACTATTATTCATAATTGTATATTAAAAATAATATAATATTGATAAGCAAATTCTAGTAATAACTATAAAATATAATGCAATAAAGCATCACTATTCATCTCAAATAATAAAAAAATTTATAAATAAATAAAAATCTAAATCCTTAGAGTGACTGGACTTCCATCATCCCACATGGCTTCTATCATCCCACATGGCATCTGCCATAGAATTTCTCCAAAACTCCTATAGCTGCTCGTTGAGTCTGTAACTCATCTTCTTTATCGGAGTCATCGTCTATATTAGGAACATTTCGTGGAGCTTCTAGTGGAGGATCATAAATGTCGAAGTTCAAATCTCATAACATCATAAAGAAATAAAAATAAGCATTTTTCAGCCATTAACCCTTTGGACCAATCTCATCATGATCGCTGAAAACAAATCAGCAAATAAATGAAATGTACACAGGAATCATCCATGGCCGCTAAACAGATGATCGACAGATGAACTATAAATATCCCAATCAATTTAGTGAGCCGATTTAATAATAATAGATATCACCATTAACCATTCAACATCTAATAATCAATGTGATCGCAAAGTTGCTTTCTAACTTATAAAAAAACATAAATAGCCCGCATAACTTTAGCATTAACCCACCAACACTATATTTTTAACCTAAACCACTGTTGTGGAAAGAAAACTTAGATCAAACAAATAATAATAAAGTAATTTAACGTCAAAAAGCTATCAATAAAGTAATACATCTTGAAGATAATAATAAAAGATCTAATCATCACAAAAACAAAGTAAAGACAGAAAAATGAACGGATGATTGACTTCATGGCAGAGAAATTTTCTAGGCGGAGAAACTAACCAAGAGGGAGGGGGCGGCGTTTCACTTTTTTTTCCTAATTGTATTCTTTCCAATATGTGGGATAATTTGAGAGAGGAGAACTTATGGTTATATATATAGGTAGTATAATTTGTGGGATAATTATGACCAATTATCCCAATTCTAATTCTAGTAGAATTCTACTTGACTAACGCACCAAAAAAATAATACAGTTCTAGTTCTACAAAAGTTCTACTTGACTAACACTATAAAAAATATCTCATTTTCTAGTTCTATGCGACTAACACCTTAAAAATTTATCCAATAAATTATCCCAGTTCTAATTTTAAGTTCTAGAGGACTAACCCCTCCTATGTGAAAACATAATGTGAAGCGACTTGTATTCCTATTTAACACTTATAATGTACGAAAATTCATTTCTCAACAATGTCTAGTATGTTAAACTTTCTATTATTTTTTCATTAAAAAAATAAAGTAACACTGACATGATCTTTTGCAAATTCGAAATCACTTGAGGTTATTAGTGCAAAAGCGCACAACAATGGTTTCCCTATATAGAAGCACTCTCCGTGTCCAATAAAAAAGAGCGATAGGAACCGAAGGCAAAATCCGTCTTCGTCTTTAAAAGGCGCCTCTTTTACATCAATCTCACTTCCCAAAACAAAGGAAGAATCGAAATCGAACTCTCGAAGTCGATCTCAAATCAATCCATCAACTCCTTCTCCAAATCCGGTAATCAAACCCTAACCAAGTCTCAGTCTTCCTAGCTTTTAGTTCTATTTACGGTAATTTCTCACTAGAATCTCCATTCTAGGGTTTCCAGATCTAATGGCCATTTAAGAGAAATTCGTGTTATTATCCTTGATTTCGTACAAAGATGGGAAAAGGAGGGCAAGATCAAGCGAAAAGAGCCGATCTAACCCCTCCTAAATCAAATTTCCCCGCTTGGTCCAAAACAATCCCTGAATGCGAGTCTCATTTCAAAGTCTCTGCCGATCGAGGCCTCTCGACCGCCGAAGCTTCGGATAGGCTCAAGATCTACGGTCCCAATGAGCTCGAGAAGCACTCGGGGCCGTCGATCTTTCAGCTAATCCTCGAGCAGTTTAATGACACTCTTGTGAGAATCCTTTTGGTCGCCGCTGTGGTTTCTTTTGTGCTCGCTTGGTATGATGGAGATGAAGGAGGAGAAATGGGGATTACTGCATTTGTGGAGCCTTTGGTTATTTTCTTGATTCTTATTGTGAATGCTGTTGTTGGGGTTTGGCAAGAGAACAATGCGGAGAAAGCATTGGAGGCTTTGAAAGAGATTCAATCGGAGCATGCTATGGTGAAAAGAGATGGGGTTTTTACCCCTAATTTGCCCGCGAGGGAGCTTGTTCCGGGGGATATTGTGGAGCTGAGAGTTGGGGATAAGGTGCCAGCTGATATGAGGGTTTTGTATTTGATAAGCTCGACATTGAGAGTGGAACAAGGGTCTTTGACTGGAGAGAGTGCGGCTGTGAATAAAACTAATAAGAGGGTTGAGTTGGAGACGACTGTTGTCAATGGGAGCTGTGTTTGTATGGTTGTGCAAACTGGTATGAATACTGAAATTGGTAAGATTCACTCACAAATCCATGAGGCTTCACAAGAGGATGATGATACTCCGTTGAAGAAGAAGCTGAATGAGTTTGGAGAGACTTTGACGGCTATAATTGGTGTGATTTGTGCTTTGGTTTGGCTTATTAATGTGAAGTATTTCTTGAGTTGGGACTACGTTGATGGGTGGCCAAGGAATTTTAGGTTTTCGTTCGAGAAATGTACATATTACTTTGAGATTGCGGTGGCTTTGGCTGTCGCTGCAATCCCTGAGGGGTTGCCTGCTGTGATTACGACTTGCTTGGCACTCGGAACGAGGAAGATGGCACAGAAGAATGCATTGGTGAGGAAGTTGCCAAGTGTTGAGACTTTGGGATGTACTACAGTGATTTGCTCTGATAAGACGGGTACATTGACAACAAATCAAATGTCAGCAGTGAAGCTCTTGGCAATGGGGCGGTGGACAGATAGTCTTCGAAGCTTTAAAGTAGATGGGACTACATATGATCCTTGTGATGGGAAGATTCATGACTGGCCAGGCAGTAACATGGATGCTAATCTTCAAATGATTGCAAAGATTGCTGCTGTTTGCAATGATGCCAGTATTGCTCATTCTGGGCATCAGTATGTTGCCAGTGGGATGCCAACAGAGGCAGCTTTGAAGGTAAGAATTTAAGAATATGAATCTATATCTTTGTTAAACTTTATTTCTTTTATAAACTTTGCTCTTAAACAATATATATGCAAATCTATTTATTTCTACATGATATAATTTTGCTTCTTCTGAACAAGCTTGTATAACCGTGTGACCAAAAATGTTTTGTCAGTTTTCTTCATGTTCTCGTTGTTGTTATCATCCTTCGACGAATTAATAAGGACTAATAGAACAATCTCTACTTGTTTCATTACTTTTTGCTTGATCTTTGATGCATCAGGACTTAGGCATGCATGTCATAAGGTATCTCTGTCAACATTTTGGTTAAAATATTTTCTTTTATGCAGTTTGTATTTCTTTTTGAACTGATTTATAACATCATGGCCATCATCTAGGACTTTTTCATATGGAAAAATGAGTTAATCTACGAAGTACACCACCTCTAAAGTCTAAATTTTCACAATGTGCTGTTGGCTATATATCAGCCATCTGAATTTTAATGCCAAATTCTTTTATGCACTTTGTATTTCTTTTTGAACTGATTTATAACATCATGGCCATCATCTAGGACTTTTTCATATGGAAAAATGAGTTAATCTACGAAGTAGACCACCTCTAAAGTCTAAATTTTCACAATGTGCTGTTGGCTATATATCAGCCATCTGAATTTTAATGCCAAATTCTTGAACCAGGATGCTCTGAAGGTTAAGGTGCCCAAGAAAACAGATAAACCAGTTATAGTTAAAAATACAAGAAGTTTTACTCTATCATTTTGCATATGCTTTTGCAAACAAACAGCAATTCAGAATTTTTCGTGACTAAGAAGAACTTGAAGGTGAAAATTGTTCATGTAGATAACAAAAGGGTAAAACTGACAGTTGACTAGCTAAGCCGTCTAGATTGAATAAGTTATAAAACCTTTCAGAAGAGGGTATTCCCGAAGAAGGGTAGATATTTAAGTCAAATGTGATCTTTTATTGATGTAGCATCACAAAACATGACTGCAATAATGGACGTGTGAAACAATTTTGAAGGCAAGAAGTTATTGATCAGTCTGCATACTCAACTTGCCTGATTCTAAATAATACTGCAACGGGCAAGCAAAGGGGGGGGGGGGGGGGGGTCTGAAAAAGCAGTATCCAAGCTTTTTTGTAGGCTTCAACAATATGGTTTTCATCAATGATGATCTTTGTTACCTAGGTACTTCTAATTTCAAGTTGTACCCGTAACCGGACTCCTTCGACACACTCCTTGCATATATGCACATTTATTCTGGCATGTACTCAATTATACAATACGTACCTTAATTTGAAACATTTGTTATACATTTTTTTGACATAAATCCTACACTTCACATCCACTTCTTGAAACTCGTTGGACATAGGTTGAATTATGATTTTGAAGTGTTGTTTTGATGTCTAGTTCAAAACTAGTGATTTTCCAATTTATAATCCACATAATAAAGAAACATAAAAATGTTATAGGAATGTTAATATCCTTGTTCCTCATGTAAATTATTAATTCCAATATATACTATATGTGTATATAAATATTTCTATAGCCGTGTCCCCCTACCCTACCTTCTACAAATTTTCCGTGTCCCAAACACATATCCATACATGTTCCCATGCAACATAGGTGATGATTAAGTGAGAACTGTTATATGCTATAGAGCTGTTTGATTGGTCCTTAATATATGTTTTAATTTAAGATTTTCTGTGAGGGCATGCATGCAAAAGGTTGAGTGTGCTGATAAATTAAATTGGGATTCCTTTAGAGATTGTTTTCTTGATCTCGGATATGAAAAGAACAAAAATACTTACTAAGGCGTCTCATCTTGGTAGTCAAAAATATTCTTGCTTCTATAGGAATAGATTATATAATAATGTAGATGGGGATGAAGACTAGCAGGAGAGGTGAAATAGTAAATTTGTTGCTACAAGAACTTGTACTTATTTCTGGGACAAATTTGGCTTATCTGGTTAGAATAATCTGTAGTATTTGTTCCTGTTTCCTTCAGGTCCTTGTTGAGAAAATGGGACTGCCAGCAGGATGTAGTCCTTCACTGCTGGAATCTGATGGATTATTACGTATGTATCTCATTTTATTATTCTTTTCATTCTCTGATCACTACATTTAAGCAAATTTGTGAAAAAAGTGTAATTTGTTGCTTATTCTTTCTATATTAAGGATGCTGTCAATGGTGGAAAGGGACTGCCCAAAGGATTGCAACTCTTGAGTTCGATCGGACTCGAAAGTCAATGGGAGTTATTGTGAAATCAAAATCAGGAAGCAATTCCTTACTTGTAAAGGTATATTGCAAACATTCTCATCTTTTTTTGAATTGAAGGATGCATGCTTGAATTGAGATCTTTCATCCTTCTTTCTGTTTGGCTGATGCTGTTTGCAAAGAAGTGCGTGTCATGGTTAGATATTCTTCCAGAGTTTATATTCTAAATAACAGAATTATTTTTTTGTTTTACAATTTTTCCCCTAAATTTAATTCTTTGACGTCTTTAAAAATTTTATTTTTGGGATAATGGATTGGTTATCTGTTCTCTTATTTATCAGGGTGCTGTGGAGAGTTTATTAGAGAGAAGTGCCTATGTTCAATTGCTTGATGGTTCTGTTGTGCTATTAGATGATAATTCAAAACATCTTATTTTACAAGCTCTACATGAGATGTCCACAAATGCTTTACGCTGTTTGGGTTTTGCGTATAAGGATGATCTGGCAGAATTCTCAACTTACGATGGCGAAGATCATCCAGCTCACAAGCTTTTACTTGATCCCTCTAATTATTCATCAATTGAAAGTGACCTCATTTTTGTTGGCATGGTTGGCCTTCGGGTACGTACTGGTTTATATCCTGACAGCCATATGTGACCTGCCGTACAAATAGAACCTGTTCCAGTCATCTGTATACATTGACTGATATTTCTCATTTGTCATAATTTCCATCATAGGATCCTCCAAGACAAGAGGTTCACAAGGCGATTGAGGACTGTCGAGCAGCTGGAATTCGAGTTATGGTAATAACTGGTGATAATAAAGAAACAGCAGAAGCTATTTGTCGTGAAATAGGTGTATTCAGACCTGAAGAGGATATTAGCATGAGGAGCCTTACTGGCAAAGAATTTATGTTTCACCTTGATAAAAAGAGTCTTTTGAGGCAAAAAGGCGGACTTCTCTTTTCCAGGGCTGAGCCCAAGCATAAACAAGAGATAGTGAGGTTGCTAAAAGAAGATGGTGAAGTGGTTGCAATGACAGGGGATGGGGTGAATGATGCCCCTGCTCTGAAAATGGCAGATATCGGTATTGCAATGGGTATTGCAGGGACTGAGGTAATCTCCTATATGCTGCTTTGTCTTTTAATTTACTTTCTGCAGTGAAAATCCCCCTTAGTGAAGTGATTTTATCTGGCTTTTTTGCCTAATGATCATCTAGGAATTATACATGCATACAGATATATATGTTATATATGTACTCATGTATATTATATAGCATTTTTGTGTATGCATGTAATCAACGTCAAATCGGCAAAAGCAAAAGAAGTGTTTTGGAAACATATGGGGACAAGAACCATCAGTCTATATGGGTGTGAAAGAATTTTACAACATGACCATTTGATTTGTAATGGCATGATGGACAGTTAGGGGATTGAAAACATTCAGGTTCAACATGAATGGTGCGGGCATCTGGTCACCTCTCACCCATTCTCACCCTTTATTTTAACATTTTACTGGTTCATGTTTTGGGAAGTTTTTTGTTAACTTATTTATCAGTCAATGGTAATGATGGTAATAACAGCTACTTTATACCAGAAAAGGTTGATCATTCTATTTGTAATCATTTTCAATTTTCCCTTTTTTCCCCTCTGGACGCTTTCCAGGTTGCTAAGGAAGCCTCAGATATGGTCTTAGCAGATGATAATTTCAGCACAATAGTTGCAGCAGTTGGTGAAGGAAGATCCATTTACAACAATATGAAGGCTTTCATACGGTTTGTTCTTCATATCTGTATTAGCCTTTTCCACTCCTTTTTTTTTCATGCCTTGTTAACTATTGAATTTTAATAGATTTTTAAACAGGGTATCTCTAAAAGCTTGAGCATTAACATGTCAATGCTTTTGCCAGATGAATATATTGGATTGAGACTTTCATCTTTGTAGTTAATCATACAGTTTCATTTTCTTTTTCCTAATTTTTGCTAATCAGCAATGTTGTATTGAGATCAATTGAAGTTTGTGACCATGGGACTCATCTATGCACTATCACCCTTTTCTTTATTCAACATATTCATGTTTCCTTTAGAGTATGTGCATGACAATCTTTCTGGAAGCTACTACATAGCACCTATGAAGCACGGACACGCATAACATGAAGCCGTGTCGTGTTGTGTCCGTGTCGGACACACGTGTCGAACACACATATCCTATGTATTTTTTAGGATTTGCCTCGTGTCGGCGTGTCGGATGGCCGTGTCGGATCCGTGTCCGTGCTACATAGCATAGCACTTCAGATGAAGTCTGGTTTAAGATTGCACTTGTTTTGGAATGGTAATGTTCGAAAATTTTTGGTTATTTTAGGTAATAAATCTTAGATCTAGGAAGGCACTTAAGTTGTCAGCAGTTGGGTGCCTTGTAGCAGATAAGTGAGTTTTACGACCATAAGAATTTGGACTCTAGCTTACCCACCAGTCGGTGTACAAATACCTGATTGTCGCAAATGATTGCATTGTCAATTTGGAAATTATTAACTTACTATAGGACACGTGAGAACTAACCTTCAAACATATTCACTGAATCATCATTAGTGCATATGGAGGTTTTTGGTGGTGGTGTTAGGATTGTCTCTTTTTTCTCTCTCATTCCCAATTGCATCCTATTGGTTCATTGTGTTCTTAATCATTGTCTCAAGCTCTCTAGTTCCACCATCTAGAAGTTAGGGAAGGATATGATTGTTAGTGGGAAAAGGGGAGGCATCATTAACCATACTAGTTTAGGAGGGTAAAAGATAAAACAATTTATTGGTAGATGGGAAGGGAAGAAGGGTAAGGAGAGAAAGTGCGGGTGGGAATAGACTTGTATAACCTATATTGGTCTTAAATATAGTCTTTTATATTTTATGGTCATTACATTACTTCTGTTTTTATATGAACAGTAATGTTGTGGGTGGATGAAGAACACATCATACTACTTTTGTAGTTGATACTTGTGTTCATTTTACTCCTTTCTGAGTTGACATTAGGAATAGTTGAGATTAGTTGCCTAGTATACTGTCTTCCTGTTAATAACTCAGGTACATGATCTCTTCAACTATTGGTGAAGTTGCTTAAATTATAAGTTACATTTATATATCTTAATAAAAGAATATCAAACAATTACTCTTTTCTTTGTCGAGTTTTGAAATTTTAGCCTTTTATTTTTGTGATTTCCAACTTTTCAAGGGCGAGTTTTGCAATTTTTAAAACTTAGGGAGTGTTTTTTTAATTTAAATTTTAAGTTGGGTGCTTGTAATTTTAATATTTCATATGTTAGTGGTAAGTTTTCAAATGTCAAGATATTTCTTACAACTCTAAAATTTTAAGGGTACTTTTTCCCAATTCTTGAAACTTTGTGTTGCTTTTTGCAAAATTTAATCTTCTACAATTTGCTTATAATTTCTAGATTTAATGTGTATTGGTTATAAGTTTTGAAATTTCAAGATTTTTTGCGAGTTAAAGTGAGTATGATATATAAATATTTTTATTTATTTTCTCAGAGTAATATAGATACACAATAACAACAACATTATACCAAAACTTTTGGGCCATTTACACGAAATTCTATTACTTTCTATGGATCTAAGCTACTCTTTTTTAGGTTAATTAAATTTGGCCTTTTTCCATAAAGGTAAATCACTATTATATTATTTTTCAACGTATGTACCTAATTAGTCTCTGGGGCCAACCTATTATCCAAAAAAAAGAGGTCTCTGGGGCCAAGCTCTAATATTCCTTCTTAGTTAACCATAATCTCATTATCTTTTCTAATTAGTGCATTTAGTCTCAGTTGCACGAGGTCAAACTATCACAATCGAATTTTGCTAGTTTTAACTAAGCATGCCCAATCTCTATCCTCATAAGTAATTGCTAGTTTTAACTAAGCATGCGCAATCTCTATCCTCATAACTAATTGCTAGTTTTAACTAAGCATGCACAATCTCTTTCCTCATAACTAATGCACTCGTTCCCTATTCTATTTCTTACATTTAGTTGTTATTCATAATATTATCATTTCTATTACTCTTATTTGTGCACATGGCAGTTTTTAATTGTTCAATATTTTAATACATAAAATATTATCGATTCCAAATATATTCCATGATTATAGATGACTCCGGGACTGATTTATGAACCATCTTATTCTCAAACTCAATATCTTAAAATTAGTCATTTCTTAATGGCAAACACGCAGATGCACAAAAAATAACAACCAAGAACTTGTAAATTATTATTGGTATTTACAAGTTCATTATACGATGTGCTAATTGGCTTTTATCTGTTTCTAAGCAACTCGTCTTGACTTTTATTTTAATTTCATGGTTCCTGGTGCTTAAAGTTGTTTCTGTTCTGCATATAGTTATCTTCAGCAATAAGAGAAAGGAGAGAGAATGCAAAATAAATGTCAATCCTGGGGGTTCAGATGCAAGTTAAATTTAGTATTCTATATCCAACTCTGATCCAAAACTGGTTTATATGCGAATAATTTCATATAAATAGGATCAAATTTGAGAAGAATCTTATTAGCAGTACAGAGATATAAAAGATACTTCTTTCTAATATCGTTTTAAATTGAAATGAAAGGTAACATGAAGTTCGAATTCCTTAGATCATCTGTGATTTGACGGGTAGAATTTTTAACAAATTCCTGTGAGTATATTTATAATCATTATACTAAGGGTCAGTTTGGCAAATTACACAAAACTAAGTCAAAACTAGGCCAGGATCAATCCGGACCTAATTTTGTGCTAAATTGAATTTCATTTGGACCGGCACCCTCCTGTTCCAAATGAAAACCAGTTTAAGACCACTATTTGGCCTATGAAAACAGGGTCAGTTCAGACCCTCTTGTTTGCTAAATAAAAAATCTTTCAAAACTGGGTCAAGTTTGAACCTGGCACAGTTTTGAGAGATTGTCAAACACACCCTAAGGAAGATGTTTAATGTGTTTTTTAATAACGAATTCAAGATCTTTGGAGCCATATTCAAACCGAATTCAGATCCGAACCGGAACCTCCCAACCAACCGGGTCATCCCACAATTCCCTTCAGATACAATTTTTCAGATAAGCTTTGTGAACAAAATGGTTTGTAAAGACGGTTTTTTGAGTAAACTAGATTTTATGCACGTGCAATGCATGTGGTTAAATACCGTGATTAAGTACTTCTGGTTTATTTTCTTACTAAAATTTATTTCTTGGTTACACTTCGATAGTTTTGCTCACTTATATCTCTAAACTTTAGCATTGTGATTATTTATTTCTTTGAATGTTTGTTTGAATATGCTACACCAAATTTAAATTTCCATGTTGATAATTAAATTGTCAGGAGATAAATATAATCTGAAGCCAATTTGAATTTTCATGTCATTTGGACCGACATGAAACTAAGCTTGACATGATAAAGTATAGCGCTGCAAAAGTGAAAACACTTAAAAAATAGCATTATAAAAGGAAGACGAATAATAAATCCAATAAGCCAAGATGATTAATTTAAAGTGGGCTAAAATGATAGAAAATAGTTTATAAAAAAAATCATAAGCTAAAGATTAATTCTAACTTAGTAAATTATTGTTAAGTTTAATTGTATGAATTTTGGAGTAGGTTTTCTAACATCATATCTCTTTCGAATGTTGTGATGGCATATATCAGTAATTTGATTTTTTTTACATTTATAAAGAGCCTTGATGGAGATACTTTTGTCTTGGCAGCTTGTTCTGAAAGAGCCCTACATATTAGTTTTAAAATATAATATTTTTTTTTTTATTGTGTTATATGGATGTTTGCTTGGTTTACGTACTATTCTCTTATTTCTTCAGCAAGTTATATCTTTGGGTTGATATATATTATTAACGCAATTTACGATGATATGCATATCTCCTCTAGAAATTTGAGAACTTTAATAAGAATTTAAGGTGAATATTATATTTAATGGTTATTAATAAGAATTTTAGTAATGAAATATGTTACCTTCATATTAAAAAATCTTAAAATCTAATAATGCTATTATATCTTTGATTGTATCTTTAAGAATTGATCCTTCGTTAGTAGTCATATCCGTAAATAAAGTAACACAGAGTCATGACACCATATGGTAAAAATAAAAAGGGCGTAATTATATTTTTTTTGCTAATGGAGAGTCATGACGTGCTAATTTTTCTTTTATCTTCCATGAAGAATGTTTCTTTCATTTGGAAAAAGTTGTTCAATATATTCTTTAAGGGGAATTCAGTCGGTGCTTCTTTGATATATTTGTTAATGTCAATTGAAGTGATCCATTGACGTTTCCAAATTTTGTGTTTATTTCCTTCAGTTTTCTATTTGAAATAAAAATTGTTTGCTTCTTTTGAAGGATATTTCTAAATTTTCTGATCTTTCTCCATACATAAATCTTTGTATTTTTTCATCTTGTAAATATTATTACCACTAGAGATTAATATTTATAAATTATAATTAATTAACTAATCTATTATATTATATCTTTTATCAATTTTATGCGATTCAGTCTTCTATCAATTAATGGTACTTATGTTTTTTTTGCTACTTTAACATATTGGTAAAATTATATGCAGTTACTTTAATTAATAGAGTAACGTTAATTTTTAATCTATCATATGTTTTAAAATTTTAATTCCTTAACTGGATATTTTTAATCTATTGTTATTGTTATGTTTTACTAGCATCAATTTAGACTAATTTTATATTCTAAAAAAGAATTGTAAAACTTAAATTATAAGTTACATTTATATATCTTAATGAAAGAATATCAAACAATTACTATTTTCTTTGTCGAGTTTTGAAATTTTAGCTTTTTATTTTTGTGATTTTCAACTTTTTAGGGGGTGAGTTTTGCAATTTTTAAAACTTGGGGAGTGTTTTTTTTCAAAAATTTAAATTTCAAGTTGGGTGCTTGTAATTTTAATATTTCATATGTTGGTGGTAAGTTTTCAAATGTCAAGATATTTCTTATAACTCTGAAATTTTAAGGGTGTTTTTCCCAATTCTTAAAACTTTGTGTTGCTTTTTGCAAAATTTAATCTTCTACAATTTGCTTATAATTTCTAGATTCGATGTGTATTGGTTATAAGTTTTGAAATTTCAGAATTTTTTGCGAGTTAAAGAGAGTATGATTTATAAATATTTTTATTTATTTTCTCAAAGTAATATAGATACACAACAACAACAACATTATACCAAAATTTTTGGGCCATTTACACGAAATTCTATTACTTACTATGGATGTAAGCTACTCTTTATTAGGTTAACTAAATTTGGCCTTTTTCCATAAAGGTAAATCACTATTATATTATTTTCATGGTATGTAACTAAGTCTCTCGGGCAACCTATTTTCCCAAAAAAACAAGGTCTCTGGGGCCAAGCTCTAATATTCCTTCTTAGTTAACCATAATCTCATTATCTTTTCTAATTAGTGCATTTAGTCTCAGTTGCATGAGGTCAAACTATCACAATCGAATTTTGCTAGTTTTAACTAAGCATGCCCAATCTCTATCCTCATAAGTAATTGCTAGTTTTAACTAAGCATGCGCAATCTCTATCCTCATAACTAATTGCTAGTTTTAACTAAGCATGCGCAATCTCTTTCCTCATAACTAATGCACTCGTTCCCTATTCTATTTCTTACATTTAGTTGTTATTCATAATATTATCATTTCTATTACTCTTATTTGTGCACATGGCAGTTTTTAATTGTTCAATATTTTAATACATAAAATATTATCGATCTTATAATCATCTTATATAATTTTTCATTCGATTCCAAATATATTCCATGATTATAGATGACTCCCGGACTGATTTATGAACCATCTTATTCTCAAACTCAATATCTTGAAATTAGTCATTTCTTAATGGCAAACACGGTCTCTGGGGCCAAGCTCTAATATTCCTTCTTAGTTAACCATAATCTCATTATCTTTTCTAATTAGTGCATTTAGTCTCAGTTGCATGAGGTCAAACTATCACAATCGAATTTTGCTAGTTTTAACTAAGCATGCGCCATCTCTATCCTCACAACTAATTGCTAGTTTTAACTAAGCATGCGCAATCTCTATCCTCATAACTAATTACTAGTTTTAACTAAGCATGCACATTCTCTATCCTCATAACTAATGCACTCGTTCCCTATTCTATTTCTTACATTTAGTTGTTATTCATAATATTATCATTTCTATTACTCTTATTTGTGCACATGGCAGTTTTTAATTGTTCAATATTTTAATACATAAAATATTATCGATCTTATAATCATCTTATATAATTTTTCATTCGATTCCAAATATATTCCATGATTATAGATGACTCCGGGACTGATTTATGAACCATCTTATTCTCAAACTCAATATCTTGAAAATTAGTCATTTCTTAATGGCAAACACGCAGATGCACAAAAAAATAACAACCAAGAACTTGTAAATTATTAAAAATGACATAATTTTTGCAGAATTCCGTTGTTTAAAAGCTAAAAAAACCCTTTATCTATGAAAGGTATTAAAATCATTAATATTATAAATAGACACTTGCATGTCTTGAAAATACACTTCTTTTTAGAACGATCCATATGGGAGCGGACCGTTTCAGCTGCGCATGAGGTGTGAAATAACAAATTTGCCCCCACCCCCCACAAAAAAAAAAAAATTCACATGCGTGGCTCGAACAACCCACTCCCATGCAGATAGAACTGAAGAGATGCAAACTCTAGATCAGAAAAGAACTTACAGAGTTTCAAATGGAAAAGGAAGAAAATGGATGGTAGAAGTTAGTTTTTTGGTGAAGTAAAATATAATCATATTATTATTGATTTAGAAATTTCATATCCAGATATTTGTTAAGACGTCTAAAATAATGAAACTCTATATAAAAAAGGGTACTCTTCATTTATTAAAAAAAGACAAAAAAAACCAGTTTAAACAAGGTTTTTTGTTTAAATTACTTTTCAGATCAACGTTTGTTTTGAGACAAGAAAATATATAAGGCTTTTTTTTATAATTTACGCTGAGATTTGACGTGAGCGTAATTAATATACGAACTAGCTCCACTCCAGTCTCTTAAAAGTCGGGTACAAATCCGAATTTAATTTCCAGAGAAATATGGAATCTCTACAAAATTCCTCTCTATTTCAGACATCTATTCGAGGAATTTATTAAGTTTACTCCAAATCGACAGTAGCTATGAACACCACAATGGCCGAAACTTTCTCGAACAGGAAGTTTCCTCCAAACTTTTCATATTTTGCTTTTCAAGTTACGCCGTTTTAGGGATTTTAGTTTTATTCATCAAAAATTTGAAATAAAAATTACTCTTATTTGATGCTGAGTAGTTCTACAATAGAGCAAGTTACTTACTTTTTAGGAAAACTAGTATGCAAAATGCGTGTTGCACGTTATGCATGTTAAGGAACCATATAAGATAAAAGTTGAATGCCAACTATTTTTTCTTACTACTGTTTTCAATATGCCTCTCCAATATTAGGTGAATCTAGATGATGCACACTGTCAGGGTATGCTCCCAAGAATCCTTCCTTCTTCTCGATCTCCTTCAATTCTTCAGGCGTAAGCCTTACTGCGAACCCCGTAAATGCAGTATCATAATAGTAGATCATTCGTGACCGAGCAAATTCTTCGGAGTTATTGGGCAAAAATGATCTATACCATTTCCTAAGCTCATTTTGGTCCAAATGAGCTTTTTTTGGTGGAGCAACTTGAATTATGTAAGTCTTCAGATTATCGTTGGTATTATTTTGGTTGATGGATGTAACAAATTGACATAGATTTGAAGAGAAGAGGAAGAAAAAGAATAGGCATGAAGAAACCATTGTGTTCATTTATTTCCTTTGGGGATCAAAGTTTGGTGGTTTTGGGCACCAAATGAGAGTGCTACTTATAGATGATGTAGGTTTGATGGTTATTAGTGAAGCATTTATAGATGTACATTCCGAATTTACTTCACAAAAGCAATACGTTAGATTTGTGTAAATGCTAATAAAGGAATATCCGTTATGAAACACAATTTGTCAAAGTAATAAAAGATATGAAAAATTTAAGAAGGAGAGGTCTTAAGAAATGCATCTAGAAAAGGCACGTACTAACTAAAAGAAATATGTTCTTATGTGATATATTTGGGGGCATGGGATGAGATGTGAAGATAAAATTTATTTAAAATCAACCAACCTTTGAATAAAAAAGCAACTAAGTAAATGACAATAAACTAGTCCTTATCTTTACCTCTTGCTGCTTTCCTTATCATTTGAGTTATTAGAAAATTAAGGAACGAGATGTGCTAATAAAAGTTCACAAATTTTGACTCACTAACAAAGACCAGACCAAAAAAAAAAGACTCACTCACTTCAACACTCAACTCACTCCTACATCATTTTATTTATTTGATACGAAATTATATCAGGTTTTCTTAACTCATTTCTTTCGTGTCTGGCGATATTCCCAAACAGCTCGAAGTGATGTCATTACTTCTTTAAAAACTTTATTAGCCTCTTCTTCATCTTCAATTTTAGCTATGTTATGGGTGATTAAGCAAGAGGCTTCAACATTAGTAATTTTTTACCTTCATTTTTGGGACATCACTCTCAAAAGAAAACTGAGCTTTCTCAAGTTCATCTTCACTAGGTTCACAGTTGAATCGTAGGTCTCTTTCTTCTTTTTCTTCCTTACTTCATATTTCTTGTCCTCCTCGTCATTGAAGTATTCTTCTATAGATTCTTCTTTTTCTTCCTTACTTCATATTTCTTGTCCTCCTCGTCATTGAAGTATTCTTCTATAGACGGTTCTTCTTCATCGTCTGATAGCATTTTGCTTAATATTGGTTTGTCCCAAATGATTCTTCATCACTCGAAGAGATTTCAATCACATCACGCTTAGCCATACTTCTAATTTCAAATGGGTCGGGTACAGACTTACAAAATTTGATTTGTTTGTTACTTGCACTTTTATTATAAAAAGATG
>NC_033798.1:8214562-8266938 GCF_001876935.1 Asparagus officinalis
TCTATCTAGTTCCTTTGCTATTTTAGTTATATGCTCTATGTAGTAGTTCTTTTGGTAATATATCTGTATTCAGGATGATCCAGAGGCGTGAATGTAACCGTATGGTTGCATTGCCGACCGAGTCACGCTCCAAATTGTCATGTTTTGGACCCGGGGCGTGACAAGGTTTTAGTGGTATCAGAGCCAGGTTTAGAAATTGTTGTCTCATCCTGTATACAGATACAAATTAAGATTAGACCAAAAATATGGAGCATGTATAGAATAGGTTCTTTCCTTTCCAGAATTACATCCCTTTACTCCTAATATCCTGATTCTTTGTCCTAATCTTGATCAATCTCCTTTAGGTGATCGCTATGACTCTAAAAGGTCGACCCCCTATGCCAGTTGTCCCCCGTGTGCTTGGAATTTAATTTTGAGGACATAATTTTGGATGAAGGAAATTTGAATAAAACTAAGTTAGAGGATCAAGAGTGGGAAATTTTTTTTTATAGAATTTGGATTTGATGTTAAGTGAGTTGAGAAGATATCTTCATATTATATCAAGATTAAGGTGATAAACAAGGTGGGTGAAAAAGAAAACTATTCGAGATATCCAAATATTAGTTTGGAGTTTTAATGTTGAGATATGCAAAGAGCTGAAAAGAGTTTTACTAGGGCATGGGATGAAATAAAGATTTACTAAAGCTAAGAAGAGAGTTATAATGATATGAGATTTTTTTTTCCGATATTTGATTCTCGATCAGACTTATTTGGTGATTGAAGATGCATGGACATACATATAGATCACCTTAGAAGAATTTGGTGAAATTTCCGATCTCGACAATTGAGAAATTATAAGAAGTGATGGAGGAGCATTTATATAAAAATTTGTACTTCATCTGAATATATATGATTAGTATAAATATCTTTAGAGATGAGTTTAACTTTAATATTAGTAGAGTAGCACAACAGAAGGATGACATCTAGAATGATATAAATTTTGAAGAGAGGTATACAGTATATTTGGACTATGTTCGAAGTTAAGATGAGCGATATATAATTGATTTGAGGCATCTTGAATTTGAATATGACTTTGTAGCATTAAGATGTGCATGGGTCAACTAAGAGGTTGTACTAGGACAATGAAGGAATAACTATTCTACAGAATTTGAGATAGGACGTTGAGAATGTGATATTAGCCCAGATTAGATAACTGGACTCTCATCCTGTACATAACTATTTGATCTTTCAAAATAGGAATAGGAGTCTGAGCATGTATAATAATAGGGTCGTTCCCTCTTGCAATATCTTTTTGCGCTTACTCCTTTGATTCCGCATCCCAATTCATATCTAACTTAACAGTTAATTCTTTTCCCTTCTTAAGCCAAGTGTATACGGACTTAGTCAATGTACATAGATAGAGTTTTTGTAGACTAGCCCCAAGCTTCATAAGTTAAGTTAGCATGAAAGTTTATCCAGCCACTAGCCTTCACTTTAGCAGCAACTACAAGTTCATGGCCGGTCGTTTGGATGAAGTTATCTCAGTCAATGGATCATCTAAAAATTTAACCATTTAGCTCCAGCTAGTCATGCGAATGAACTTGGATGTTCTTTATGTGCTAACCAATCAGGATATTAATAGACTTGAACACTTCTCAGTTACCTCCAGTTAGACTAGTATCTTAGCCGAGAGGAATGTTTTTTTTTAGCTTAACTCGATGTAGATATGCATGTAAGGCAAATCCATCTTGAGGCGTATGTGCAATTGATTATCTAGGTTATAAATCCTGAATGTGGTTCGTACTTGATGATATACATGGTATCCAAGAATGAGAAATCATGTGGATGATATTGAGGGTATATATTGGAAACTTGATTTTGTGAGATAACAACCATATAAAGTTAAGTATTTGATTTGAAGATATTATATGATTATGTACCCAGTATATGATCGAGAAAATACACGATGCTTGATATCTAAAAAGATATATTAATACTTGAGAAGTGCCACCGAATCATGGTTCCAACCACATGTCTATAAGTTTAAGAAATGGAAAAAAAAACTTCATGAAAAGTCTTAGGCTAGGATCTACAAGTTTTATATTAGTATCAAATTACCTTAGGTTATACATGTTTATGATGCCATAGTGTTGAATGTCAAGCGAGTCCTTCAAGACACCATTGTAATATTGATATTGGGATACATGTTTTAGTGAGAGGGGGCTCGTGATCTTCCTCCACTAGATTGTGATTGGTGGTGGTCCTAAGGGTGACGATCCTTAGGACCAAACTTGGGAAAGAAGTTGGTTTACACGTATCACGTCTTGAATTATCTCGCAGGGGATTCATACTATGGAGAGTCATTCCAATAACCTTATAGTATGTGGTATGAGATATATACGAGACAAGCTAGTTTTGGGTACCATATCTATTTATTTCTGGTAGAGCATTGCTTCTTGTGTGCTTGGATTAAATTCCGAGGACGGAATTTGTTTTAAGGGGGGTAGAATGTAAGAATCATGAAATTTTTTATACTAGTTAAAATAATTTTTCTGGTACCTTAAAATGTTAAATTATTATTTTCAAAAGAGTAATTATATTTTCTTGATTTTCTTATAATTCTCTACGATTCTAAAATATAGTCTTATATTTTTTTTGGTTTTGCTAAAAATAAATTTAATAGTTGCAGTGAATACTTTTAGGTTAATATTTGGTCATTTATATTATTAATAATCTTATTATTATTAATGTAAACCTGAGCATAGTACATTAGCACATATATAAATATATGTATATAAATATTTGGTCGTTAATATTTTGTTAATATTATTATTTGTTTAAAATTATTAATATTATGGTTATTCTCATGTTTATGGTAATATATCTCCATAATCATTCCCTCATTTTCCATAATCACGTTTTTCTCTCACAATTATTTCCTTCCTTTTTCTCTACCCTTTTCATTTCCCTTAATCACGTGTAAATCCCCATAATCACGTTATTAATTGATTTCTTTCTCTCCCCATTTATTCTCTCTTTTAATTTTCTTTCCTTATTAACCCTCTTCCATAACCGGCTCCAATCACCCCCTTAATCAGGTTTAATTCATACCATTTTTCCTCCATAATTATCTCTCTCCTCTTAATTACCTCACACATATCTCTCCTCTCCCGCATCCTCCAGCGAACAAACCAACCCCACCTCCTCATGTTCTCTTCAAACCCAAGACACCCAACACCCTCCTTCTTCCCGCTCATCCTCCTCAACCGAGCCCCGTTACCGCTCCCTCAGACCCGACGCCGTCAACCTCCTCTCCATCTCCTTCGCCACCTTCAAACAACCTAGATCCGAGCTCCTCCACCCCCTGCCACCTCGCCGTCGTCCACCTCCGACGACGCCAACGCCGAACCCCTAGATCCACTCCGTCAACCCTCTAAGGTTCGCTGCCCAAACCACCGCATCTCCCCGAGCTCCGCCATTGCCGTCAAGATCGCACGCCATATGTTCGATGTTATGCCAACGGCCCCTCGACGGCAAGCATTTTTGTCTTGCTCTTTGTTGAATTCGTTCTCATTATTATTATGCAAGTATATTTTAACTTGTTTTTGTTATCTTCAATTCATATGACTGTTTTATTGCAAGCATTTTTGCTATTGCTCATTGTTATGCAATCATATCTTTCCCCAAATTCTTTTCTAAAATTTTTACTTTAGTCAAGCATTCTTTTTTAACTTTCTCAATTATTTTCATGATTATTTGATCTGTTCAATTTTGATTCTGATTTGATTTTGTTGTGCTTGAGATATGGATTTAAGTCCATCAATAATGGTAATTAAAGCTTGATGTGTGTGAAGTGATTGAATGAATTGTTTTTTTTTCTTTTTACTTGGAACAAAATTATAACCGTGTATAAAGTACTTTATTATGACCCTTTGCCAAAAATTTTGGTAACAGATCTAGAAAAATATTGTATTTAGTAAGAGACCAAGGTGTGCTAGAAGTCCAGATTTCCAAGTATGACATTTGACCTTGCTTGCTAAACTTACAACATCCTGTTTTAGTTGCTACGAAACACATGATTATATTGCATATACTATTTTGTAGTGTATGTCAACTTCAGATTATTTTTAGTTGGGAACTTGCTTAGGCTTAATGAGATTTCATCGCTGTTATAGGGTTGCATTAGACTTAATTATCATACTGGAAGTATAAAGGCTAGAAAATCAATAGCTTTTGCAAGTGGTTCAGCGAGTTATTACAAATTAATGTTGATTATGTTAAGATATTAATGAGTTACATCCTGTTGTTGAAGATCAACCAGTCTTTCTTTGTGAACCCAAAACCGACCCGGTTTAGATCCACTATTAGACCACATGATACATATATTATCAATTTGTACGGGTTATGAGCTTACTGTGTTTGACATGCATGACTGTATGAAAATTGTTGCTTGATCACCTAGTTGTCATCCAATAGGAGAGACTGTGTATGAAGACGACTCCTGTTAAATGTGTGACTTATAAGCGTGCTTTCATAGCATGGCTATGCTCTCGATATCGACATCCCGATATGAGAATTTTCCTTGGCTATTACTATTATAGCATCGACTAGACGATGCACCTTTCTTGATTGGACATGTTCTGGGTCACGGTTATTTTCATAGTTTTACAGAAGTCGTTCCACGGTAACTCTGTGGTTAGTGCACAACATTTCATGCACAGTCATTTAAAATTTAATCGACAAAACATGGGGTTTTAAAAGGGGAATTAGACGAAGAATATAACATGTATATAAACGGGCATATGCGCACTCCTGATATCCTGAGTTATATATATACATGGGCCAAAGAGCAAATTCCTGACTTGAAGCCGTGTTCCTGGGACGGTTTACGGGGAACCGATTTATATACATGAAAATATTCTTCTCTAATTCAAATAACATGTAAAAATAAGAATAATGTGTTTTTATGCTTGTGATAGATTTGGCAGGTACGGTATGGACCTGGATGAAGTATGGATGTTGTATATTTGATATTGTTGTGTATAGAACTTTAGGAGTTATTATCTTTAACTGAGGTTTCATCTTATTTTGATTTATAAAAATAGCTTTTCTTTTATCACTGAAATTTTAGAATTTATCTTTTCTTTATATCTACCACTTATACTCACACGTGCATAATTTCCTCATTTTACATGCTTGCTGGGAGTTTTCTGACTCCCCTGGGGTTTGCATGCCCCAGACTTGGGATTTGTTCTTTCTTTGCAGGACCAAGAGTACTTTAAAGATTAAGACCAGCGTCAGTGATCACTATCTCTCTCTCAGCTTCAGTTATTGAGTCTTTCTTGTAATCACTTATGGTACTTCAGACTAAGATGTATTTTTTCCTCTTTCCTACTTTAAAGAGTTGTGTACATGTAAGAGAAATTTGTCTTTTTCAGAGTTTCTTTATCTATCTAGTTCCTTTGCTATTTTAGTTATATGCTCTATGTAGTAGTTCTTTTGGTAATATATCTGTATACAGGATGATCCAGAGGCGTGAATGTAACCGTATGGTTGCATTGCCGACCGAGTCACGCTCCAAATTGTCACGTTTTGGACCCGGGGCGTGACAACCGACCTTTGAATAAAAAAGCAACTAAGTAAATGACAATAAACTAGTCCTTATATTTACCTCTTTGCTACTTTCCTTACCTTTTGAGTTATTAGAAAAGGAACGAGATGTGCTAATAAAAGTTCACAAATTTTGACTCACTAATAAAGACCAGACCCAAAAAAAAAAAAAAAAAAACTCACTCACTTCAACACTCAACTCACTCCTACATCATTTTATTTATTTGATACGAAATTATATCAGGTTTTCTTAACTCATTTCTTTCGTGTCTGACGATACTCCCAAGCAGCTCCAAGCAATGTCATTACTTCTTTAAAAACTTTATTAGCCTCTTCTTCATCTTTAATTTTAACTATGTTATGGGTGATCAAGCAAGAGGCTTCAACATTAGTAATTTTTGACCTTCATTTTTGGGACATCACTCTCAAAAGAAAATTGAGCTTTTTCAAGTTCATCTTCACTGGGTTCATATAGTCTGAATCGTAGGCCTCTTTCTTCTTTTTCTTCCTTACTTCATATTTCTTACCCTCCTCGTCATTGAAGTATTCTTCTACAGACGGTTCTTCTTCATTGTCTGATAACAGTTTGCTTAATATTGGTTTTTTCCCAAATGATTCTTCATCACTCGAAGAGATTTCAATCACATCACGCTTAGCCATACTTCTAATTGCAAATGGCCGGGTCGGGTACAGACTTACAAAATTTGATTTGTTTGTTACTTGCACTTTTATTATAAAAAGATGCCATTAATTCAAAATCAACATATAAGTTTCAGAACATAAAATTAGAAAACTACTCATGAACTAAAAAAATCCCCTCGATATCAACCCTGGGGCTAGACCCAAAAATCCAATTCCCAACGCGATCACTTCTCCCTTCCTTCTATCTCCCTCGATGCCAACATTAACTTAGTAACCTTACAAGAATAATTTATTTCTCTATCTATATGTATTTTATGGCTTACTCAATTATATTGACAATCATTAACAAAACCAAAGAGGAACACACTTCTCAATAAGTGAATGATAGTATTTACAAAATAAAACAAAAGAAAAAATTCTGCATATAGAATATCTGATACGTTAAATACTATATCAAATATTTTTCATAACATGTACAAGTCTATGAAATTCTATATATATAATAGCTGATATGATGAACTATGAACTCCTGAAACATGGTGCGTGTTTTGGGGGACACACTCCCCGAAACATGGAGCATGTTTCGGGGGGCATCACCGAAGCATGGAACATATTTAGGGGGAGCATGTCTCTAGTTTCTCCTATAAATAGAGAGAAGAAGAAGAGAGATTTAGAAGAGGAAGTGTGGAGAGATTTTAAAGAGAGAAGAAAAGAGAGAGCTTGTGGGTTGTACAAGTTGGTATTCTTCTTATAGTGAAAATCCCCTTTTCCCCCTTCCATGGACGTATACAAGTTTGCCGAACCACGTAAATCACGTGTCTTTACTATGTGTTGGCTATTGATTGTAGGTTCCCTCGACATCCAGTCCTAGAACTGCTGAGAGGAAGAGTGTATATCTCACTTTGTTGAGATATTTTACTTCTGTTCTTGTTTCCTTGGTAAAACGGGAATATATAGGTTAACTTGAGATTTTGTGACAACAAAAGCCTGGCTCTCTCTCGGGTGATATCGCTTCCGCGTTGGGGTGGGCGTGTCGGCCCCTCTAACAATTGGTATCAGAGCCCTTTTATTAAGATTAGATGTGGTAAAATTTCTGATCTGAGGTGGTGCTTGATTATTGTGTGGTAAACACAAGGTATTTGTTAGAATTCCAAAGAGAAGCGGATTTATTAATACAAATGGAGAATGGCGTCTATAAGTAAAACAGTTAAAGTTGAAAAGTACGAGATGGAAAAGTTTAATGGGAAGAATGATTTTTTCTATTGGATGATGCAAATAAAAAACTCGTTGATTTTGCAAAAATTGCACAAGGCTTCGGTAGGAAAAGAGAAGAAGCACAAAGATATGTCAGATGAGAATTGGGAGGAACTAGATCTGGAAGCACGAGCGTCAATTATCCTATGCCTTGAGAGGGATGTAACTTTCTTGGTAGATGGAGAGGAAACAGTTGTAGGTGTGTGGTCGACGTTAGAAAGCACATTCATAATGAAGAGTCTAACGAATCGGATCTATTTAAAGTCCAAATTGTATACTTATAAGATGGAGGAGAGCTTATCAATCCGGGAATACATCAACAAGTTTGATAGGATCATATCGGACTTGAAGGACATTGATGTGATAGTAGAAGATGAGGATCAAGCGCTTCTTCTACTTCTTTCTTTACCGAAGTCCTATGAGAACCTAGAGCAAACACTGATGCTTGTGAGAGACAATTTGACGATGGATGAGACTAGAATGACACTTCTAACAAATAATGTTAGGAAGATTGCAACCAGTGATATGGTTACTGGTGGTAACAAAGAACATGCATAAGGATTGCTTGCTAGAGGAAGGGGCAATGATCAAGGAAAGGGCAAGGGAGGAAAGTAGGCACGTTGCCGAACCTCGTTTATCAATTTTATGCGATTCGATCTTTTATCAATTAATAGTACTCATAAATTTTTTGATGCTCTAACATATTGGTAAAATTATATGCAGCTACTTTAATCAATAGAGTAACGTTAATTTTTAATCTATCATATATTTTTTAAATTTTTATTCCTTAACTGGATATTTTTAATCTATTGTAATTGTTATGTTTTACTGGCATCAACTTAGACTAATTTTATATTCCAAAAAGAATAGTAAACCTTAAATTATAACTTATATTTATATATCTTAATGAAAGAATATCAAACAATTACTCTTTTCTTTGTCGAGTTTTGAAATTTTAGCTTTTTATTTTTGTGATTTTCATCTTTTCAGGGGTGAGTTTTACAATTTTTAAAACTTGGGGAGTGTTTTTTTCAAAAAATTAAATTTTAAGTTGGGTGCTTGTAATTTTAATATTTCATATGTTGGTGGTAAGTTTTCAAATGTCAAGATATTTCTTACAACTTTGAAATTTTAAGGGTATTTTTTCCCAATTCTTAAAACTTTGTGTTGCTTTTTGCAAAATTTAATCTTCTACAATTTGCTTATAATTTCTAGATTCGATGTGTATTAGTTATAAGTTTTGAAATTTCAAGATTTTTTACGAGTTAAATTGAGTATGATATATAAATATTTTTATTTATTTTCTCAAAGTAATATAGATACACAACAACAACAACATTATACCAAAACTTTTGGGCCATTTACACGAAATTCTATTACTTTCTATGGATGTAAGCTACTCTTTATTAGGTTAATTAAATTTGGCCTTTTTCCATAAAGGTAAATCACTATTATATTGCTTTCATCGTATGTAACTAAGTCTCTGGGGCCAACCTATTATATAAAAAAAAAGAGGTCTCTGGGGCCAAGCTCTAATATTCCTTCTTAGTTAACCATAATCTCATTATCTTTTCTAATTAGTGCATTTAGTCTCAGTTGGACGAGATCAAACTATCACAATCGAATTTTACTAGTTTTAACTAATTATGCGCAATCTCTATCCTCATAACTAATTGCTAGTTTTAACTAAGCTTTCACAATCTCTATCCTCATAACTAATGCACTCGTTCCCTATTCTATTTCTTACATTTAGTTGTTATTCATAATGTTATCATTTCTATTACTCTTATTTGTGCACATGGCAGTTTTTACTTACATTTAGTTGTTATTCATAATGTTATCATTTCTATTACTCTTATTTGTGCACATGGCAGTTTTTAGTTGTTCAATATTTTAATACTTAAAATATTGTCGATCTTATAATCATCTTATATAATTTTTCATTCGATTCCAAATATATTCCATGATTACAGATGACTCCGGAACTGATTTATGAACCATCTTATTCTCAAACTCAATATCTTGAAAATTAGTCATTTCTCAATGGCAAACACGCAGATGCAAAAAAAAAAAAAAAAAAGAAAACAACAACCAAGAACGTGTAGATTATTAAAAATGATAGAATTTTTGAGGAATTCCATTGTTTAAAAGCTAAAAACCCTTTATCTAAGAAAGATATTAAAATCATTAAGATTATAAATAGACACTTGCATGTCTTGAAAATACACTTCTTCTCAGAACGATCCATATGGGAGCGGGCCGTTTCAGCTGCGCATGAGGTGTGAAATGACAAATTTGCCCCCATCCCCCACCAAAAAAAAAAAAAAAAATTCACATGCGCAGCTCAAACGACCCACTCCCATGCAAATAGATCTAAAGAGATGCAAACTCTAGATCAGAAAAGAACTTACAGAGTTTCAAATGGAAAAGGAAGAAAATGGATGGTAGAAGTTAGTTTTTTGGTAAAGTAAAATATAATCATGTTATTATTGATTTAGAAATTTCATATGCAGATGTTTGTTAAGACGTCTAAAATAATGATACTCTATATAAAAAAGGGTACTCTTCGTTTATTAAAAAAAGACAAAAAAAACAGTCTAAACAAGGTTTTTTGGTTAAATTACTTTTCAGATCAACGTTTGTTTTGAGAAAAGAAAATATATAAGGGTTTTTTTTTGTAATTTATGTTGAGATTTGACGTGAGCGTAATTAGTATACGAACCAACTCCGCTCCAGCCTCTTAAAAGTCGGGTACAAATCCGAATTTAATTTCCAGAGAAATATGAAATCTCTACAAAATTCCTCTCTATTTCAGACATATATTCGAGGAATTTATTAAGTTTTCTCCAAATCGACAGCAGCTATGAACACCACAATGGCCAAAACTTTCTCGAACAACAAGTTTCCTCCAAAATTTTCATATTTTGCTTTTCAAGTTACGTCGTTTTAGGGATTTTAGTTTTATTCATCAAAATTTTGAAATAAAATTACTCTTATTTAATGTCGAGTAGTTCTACAATGGAGCTAGTTAATTACTTTTTAGGAAAACTAGTATGCAAAACGTGCGTTGCACATTATGCATGTTAAGAAACCATATAAGATAAAAGTTGAATGCCAACTAATATTTCTTACTACTGTTTTCAATATGCCTCTCTAATATTAGGTGAATCTTGATGATGCACACTGTCAGGGTATGCTCCCAAGAATCCTTCCTTCTTCTCGATCTCCTTCAATTCTTCAGGCGTAAGCCTTATTGCGAACCCCGTAAATGCAGTATCATAATAGTAGATCATTCGCGACCGAGCAAATTCTTCGGAGTTATTGGGCAAAAATGATCTATACCATTTCCTAAGCTCATTTTGGTCCAAATGAGCTTTTTTTGGTGGAGCAACTTGAATTATGTAAGTCTTCAGATTATCATTGGTGTTATTTTGGTTTATGGATGTAACAAATTGACATAGATTTGAAGAGAAGAGGAAGAAAAAGAATAGGAATGAAGAAACCATTGTGTTCATTTATTTCCTTTGGAGATCAAAGTTTGGTGGTTCGGGGCACCAAATGAGAGTGCTACTTATAGATGATGTAGGTTTGATGGTTATTAGTGAAGCATTTATAGATGTACATTCCGAATTTACTTCATAAAAGTAATACAATAGATTTGTGTAAATGCTAATAAAGGAATATCCATTATGAAATACAATTTGTCAAAGTTATAAAAGTTATGAAAAATTTAAGAAGGAGAGGTCTTAAGAAAAGCATCTAGAAAAGGCACGTACTAACTAAAAGAAATATATTCTTATTTGATATATATGGGGCATGAGATGAGATGTGAAGATAAAATTTATTTAAAATCAACCGACCTTTGAATAAAAAATCAACTAAGTAAATGACAATAAACTAGTCCTTATATTTACCTCTTTGCTACTTTCCTTATCTTTTGAGTTATTAGAAAAGGAACGAGATGTGCTAATAAAAGTTCACAAATTTTGACTCACTAACAAAGACCAGACCAAAAAAAAAAGACTCACTCACTTCAACACTCAACTCACTCCTACATCATTTTATTTATTTGTTACGAATTATATAAGGTTTTCTTAACTCATTTCTTTCGTGTCTGACGATACTCCCAAGCAGCTCCTAGCGATGTCATTACTTCTTTAAAAACTTTATTAGCCTCTTCTTCATCTTCAATTTTAACTATGTTATGGGTGATCAAGCAAGAGGCTTCAACATTAGTAATTTTTGACCTTCATTTTTGGGACATCACTCTCAAAAGAAAATTGAGCTTTTTCAAGTTCATCTTCACTGGGTTCATATAGTCTGAATCGTAGGCCTCTTTCTTCTTTTTCTTCCTTGCTTCATATTTCTTGTCCTCCTCGTCATTAAAGTATTCTTCTATAAACGGTTCTTCTTCATCGTCTGATAACATTTTGCTTGATATTGGTTTTTTCCTAAATGATTCTTCATCACTCGAAGAGATTTCAATCACATCACGCTTAGCCATACTTCTAATTGCAAATGACCGGGTCGGGCACAGACTTACAAAATTTGATTTGTTTGTTACTTGCACTTTTATTATAAAAAGATGCCATTAATTCAAAATCAGCATATAAGTTTCAGAACATAAAATCAGAAAACTACTCATGAATTAAAAAAATCCTATCGATATCAACCCTGGGGCTAGACCCAAAAATCCAATTCCCAACGCGATCACTTCTAGCTTCCTTCTCTCTCCCTCGATGCCAACATTAACTTAGTAACCTTACAAGAATAATTTATTTCTCTATCTATATGTATTTTATGGCTTACTCAATTATATTGACAATCATTAACAAAACCAAAGAGGAACACACTTCTCAATAAGTGAATGATAGTATTTACAAAATAAAACAAAAGAAAAAATTCTGCATATAGAATATCTGATACGTTAAATACTATATCAAATATTTTTCATAACATGTACAAGTCTATGAAATTCTATATATATAATAGCTGATATGATGAACTATGAACCCACGAAACATGGAGCGTGTTTTGGGGGACACACTCCCCGAAACATGGAGCATTTTTCGGGGGGCTTTACCAAAGCATGGAGAATATTTCGGAGGAGCATGTCTCTAGTTTCTCCTATAAAAAGAGAGAAGAAGAAGAGAGGTTTAGAAGAGGAAGTGTGGAGAGATTTTAAGGAGAGAAGAAAAGAGAGAGCTTGTGGGTTGTACAAGTTGGTATTCTCCTTATAGTGAAATCCCCTTTTCCCCCTTCCGTGGACGTAGGCAAGTTTGCCGAACCACGTAAATCACGTGTCTTTACTGTGTGTTGGCTATTGATTGTAGGTTGCCTCGACATCCAGTCCTAGAACTGCTGAGAGGAAAAATGTATATCTCACTTTGTTGAGATATTTCACTTATGTTCTTGTTTCCTCGGTGAAACGGGAATATATAGGTTGACTTGAGATTTTGTGACAACAAAAGCCTGGCTCTCTCTCGGGTGATATTGCTTCCGCATTGGGGTGGGCGTGTCGGCCCCTCTAACAATTTGTATCAGAGCCCTTTTATTCAGATTAGATGTGGTAAAATTTCTGATCTGAGATGGTGCTTGATTATTATGTGGTAAACACAAGGTATTTGTTAGAATTCCCAAGAGAAGCGGATTTATTAATACAAACGAAGAATGACGTCTATAAGTAAAACAATTAAAGTTGAAAAGTACGAGATGAAAAATTTCAATAGGAAGAATGATTTTTTTATTGGAGGATACAAATGAAAAACTCGTTGATTTTGCAAAAATTGCACAAGGCTTCGGTAGGAAAAGAGAAGGAGCACAAAGATATGTTAGATGAGGATTGGGAGGAGCTAGATCTGGAAGCACGGGCATCAATTATTTTATGCCTTGAGAGGGATGTAGCTTTCTTGGTAGATGGAGAGGAAACAGCTGCAGGCGTGTGGTCGAAGTTAGAAAGCACATTCATAACGAAGAGTCTAACGAATCGGATCTATTTAAAGTCCAAATTGTATACTTACAAGATGGATGAGGACTTATCAATCCGGGAATACATCTACAAGTTTGATAGGATCATATCAGACTTGAAGGACATTGATGTGATAGTAGAAGATGAGGATCAAGCGTTTCTACTACTTCTTTCTTTACCAAAGTCCTATGAGAACCTAGTGCAAATACTGATGCTTGTGAGAGACAATTTGACGATGCATAAGACTAGAATGACACTTCTAGCAGATAATGTTCGGAAGATTGCAACCAGTGATATGGCTACTGGTGGTAACAAAGAACATGCATAAGGATTGTTTGCTCGAGGAAGGGGCAATGATTGAGGAAAGGGCAAGGGAGGAAAGTAGGCACGTTGCCGAACCTCGTTTATCAATTTTATGTGATTTAGTCTTTTATCAATTAATAGTACTCATATTGTTTTTGCTGCTCTAACATATTGGTAAAATTATATGTAGTTACCTTAATTAATATAGTAACGTTAATTTTTAATCTATCATATATATTTTTAAATTTTTATTCCTTAACTGGATATTTTTAATCTATTGTTATTGTTATGTTTTACTGGCATCAATTTAGACTAATTTTATATTCTGTAAAAGAATAGTAAACCTTAAATTATAACTTACATTTATATATATTAATGAAAGAATATCAAACAATTACTCTTTTCTTTGTCGAGTTTTGAAATTTTAGCTTTTTATTTTTGTGATTTTCATCTTTTCAGGGGTGAGTTTGTTGGGGATTCGAAATAATCAAATCAAATCCGTACCCTTCCGGATCTTGTGTTTGAAAGTTGAGTAAGAAAGAAATTGTGACGCCCCTGGGTTCACACAAGGCTGCAGTCCGAGGTGAAGCCAAGAATGTCAAACCTGCCATGCACTACACCGTGCAATAACATGTTTCACCATCACAATTTTATCACTCTAGTGGGTCAATAATAGGTGTAGGTACAAAAGCAAGTAAGAGATATTACAAGAGATAACCGATGAAACGATAAAGATCAAATAGTATTTCATCATCCAACACACAGGAATATAAAGTCAATGTCTATAATGAACAAACTGGAGTTCTTAATACATCTCAAATACAACAAGTCTGAATACATGAAATAAGGCACACAGCCTTTACAACATCTAGAATAAAGTCCTCAAATGTCTAAACAAAGTCTATAGTGGAGCTCCAAAATAAAGCATAGCTAGAGTAGACAGTCGAACACTAAAGTGTGTCGCCATCAACCTGCGACTCTCCGGGCTCCTGGCTCGTGACCTGAAAGGGGGAGGGACAACGAGCGTCAAAGCGCTAGCGAGCAACATCACAACCAATCCCAAGGGGGAGGGCTCATTGTATAAGAAAAATACAGTTATCACAAAGTATATATATGTATAAACAATTACCCTAACAATAAACAATGGGTCTTAGTACTTATGAAGTTTCAACACGGGCATAGGTACGTCGAGCGAAATAATCCAAACAAGGAAACCCTCATGTATATACCTTGTATCCCAAATTGAAAATCCTTAAGTACCAAACCCGGAGTCTAATATGTAAACAGAAATAAGCAAAAAGAAAATACAACATGTCTCCGAACATATATATATTGTATTATGTGACGTCCCACATAATTACCATGTCGTATTTGACATAAGTGGCATATCATACTCTCAATATATGTGGTGTCATATTCTTCATGAGTGTCATGTCATAACTCATGTGAAATGTCGCATGCATGGTTAATAAAGATGTCCAGTACATGAATTAGATATAGAGATTTCCCAACACGTGAGATAAATGGATAATTGCCCAACACGAGGACTGAAATGGATTATAGGCCAACACGAGGACTTCTATGGATTATAGTCCAACACGAGGACTGTGCAACTGAGCAAGTATTAGTGATATACAAGGCATGGTTTACTTATGCAAAACTCACACTCAACTCGTCGTGTGATTCTAGGCAAGTATTTCAGGCCATCTATCATGCATAGATGCTTAGTACAACTGAAGATCAAAGTTAGGTGATCGAGGCAAGCGCTCTAACGAGTGTACTATACAGCAGAAACAAACAGGGCAGGAAAAACTGTGCGGCGGTCGACCGCAGAACCCACTCCGGTCGACCGCTCGCAGGCCCGAGAACTACTGGGCTCAGAAGCTGAGCGGCGGTCGACCGCAGAGGTCATGCCGGTCGACCGCCCAAAGCGCAGAAACGATTCTGCAGGCAGGAACGCGCGACGGTCGACCGCTGAGTCCTATGCGGTCGACCGCTGGGCGGACAGAACCTCATTCTGGGTTCTGTCAGCTACCGAACTCATACAAAAACTTGGGGATTTCTATACCAATTATACTATAACCTTTTAATAGAGAACTATGACAATAAACAACAAGTTTAAATGGTTAAAACCTCATTATCAAAAATCCCAAAACTTAAACAACATGATTTTAAAAGTTCTTAAATAGTAAAAATGAGTTTAACTCTCATAAAAGTGCTTCAAATCAAAAACTCATTTAATTAAACATCATTAGTGAACTTTTTTAAGACTGAAATATATGATTCTTGCATCCCATGCCATAAGATCTACTTATCTACACAAAAATACGATTTTGGGCTCAATAAAAACCGAATAAAACTCAAATCCAAGCATAAAAAGGAAAAGGGATGAAGTTGGGCGGGATGTTACTCGCCTACGACGAAAACGAAGCCCTAGATCTGGAGGAAGATGATCCCTCTCGCTGAATCCACCAACAATTCGCTGAAAAGCCCTCCAAAGCTCCTCCAAATCACCAAGGAGTGAGAAACTATCCAAAGCTCCTCCAAATCACCAAGGAGTGAGAAACTAGGGTTTGAGGGGAGAGAGGGGGCTAGGGTTCTAATATCAGATGGAAAAATGGGGCTCTCTTGGGTATAATAGTATATATACTATCCCCACAACCCGACCCGAACTCGACCCGAAACCCGTTAAGACCCAACACAGAAAAACTCTCTGCCTGCTGTGCGGTCGACCGCCGCGCCCAGCGCGGTCGACCGCACAACAGGAGAAAAGTCCCCTGAGTGCCCGACTGCTGTGCGGTCGACCGCCGCGCACATCGCGGTCGACCGCACAGCAGAACAACTGCCTGCTATGCCCAATATATATATATGTATATATGATAAATTTTCACAAAAGAATTATTCATCACTAATAATTCAATATCTATATATCCTTATAAAATTTTACGGGGTTCTACATTCTTCCCCCCTTAAAAGAATTTCGTCCTCGAAATTCGAAAATCATACTCATCTCGAAATATGAGATTCTAGATGAGCGTTTATGGATATTTATACTTAACCGTCCAAAATGATAATATTCTCGCTCAAGCCTTAATTTAGTGGAACTAGTACATCGGGTGAAAAATCCAAACAAGGAACCCCCCATACATATACCATGTGTTCCAAAAGATTAAGAATTGGGCGAAGATATTCTCATTCTAGTGTTAAATAGATCTAACCAAATATATATCAACATAATATAAGTCACTTGTCATAAAAATTTATTTACCTGATCAAACAAATGTGGGTAGTCGCGTCGCATGTCCTCCTCGCGCTCCCAAGAAGCTTCCTCAACTCCACTTCGGTTCCATTGAACTTTCACCAATGGAATCACCTTGTTCCTGAGTCTCTTGTTTTCTCTAGCAAGAATAGACACTGGAATCTCAATAGTAGACAAATCATCCCGAAGCTCAATCTCCGGTATATCCAACACTCGCTGCTGCTCCTCATCATGCAAGTGCTTCTTGAGCATAGAGATGTGGAACACATTGTGCACACTAGACATAGATGCTGGAAGATCTAGTCTGTATGACACCGCTCCAATACGCTCCAAAATCTGGAAAGGTCCAATATATCTCGTTGCAAGATTCCTTCGCCTCCCGAATCGCTGCACGCCTTTCATAGGTGATACCTTCAACATAACCAAATCTCCAATGTGAAACTCTAGTGGTCTTCGCCTCTTATCTGCATAGCTCTTCTCTTATCTGCATAAGGCTAGAATCCGCTCTCTGATCAATGCTACCTTCTCAGTAGTCTGCCTCACAAGCTCTGGCCCAAGCATCAAGCTATCCTCTGGCTCTGCCCAGCATATCGGTGATCTACAGGGCCTCCCGTACAATGCCTCATACGGAGCCATGCTGATCGTCGCTTGATAACTGTTGTTATAAGCGAATTCTATCAATGGAATATGATCCTCCCAGCTGCCTTGGAAGTCAATGACACATGCCCTCAACATGTCCTCTAATACCTGATTCACCCTCTCAGTCTGACCATCCGTCTGCGGGTGGAATACACTGCTATAAGATAGCCTGCTGCCAAATGAGTCCTGGAAACTCCTCCAAAAGTGTGAAGTGAAAACTGATCCTCGATCCAATACGATCGTATCTGGAACTCCATGGAGTCGAACTATCTCCCGAATGAATATCCTCGTATACGACTCGGCTGTGTAAGTGGTCCTCACTGGAATAAAATGCGCTGACTTCGTCAACCGGTCCACTATCACCCAAACAGAATCATTCCCCTTCTTCGACTTCGGCAACCCTACAATAAAATCCATGGAAATATCCGCCCACTTCTACTCCGGAATAGGCAAAGGCTGAAGGGTCCCTGCCGGTCTTTGATGCTCTGCCTTTACCTGCTGACAGGTAAAACATCTAGCCACATAGTCTGCAACCTCTCTACGCATACCTCTCCACCAGAAATATCTCTTCAAGTCCTTGTACATTTTGGTGGTTCCTGGATGCACCGTGTACCGAGTACGGTGTGCCTCATCAAATAGCTCCCTCTTCAGCTCTGCACTGGCTGGCATGACCAATCTACCCTTCATCCGTAGACCTCCATCTGCTCCAATGGTCCAATCAGTCTTTGGCTCATTGGAAATCTCCTCCTTTCGGATTTGAATCCAAGAGTCTCCCAACTGTTTATGCTTCAGGAGAGGCAAGTTAGTTATGCAGGATTTTGTTGATGCAGACTATGCTGGTGAGATAGACCAGAGAAGGAGCACTACAAGATACGTATTCACTTTGGGCTCTACAGCTATTAGTTGGGTTTCTCAGTTGCAAAAGATACGTATTCACTTTGGGCTCTACAGCTATTAGTTGGGTTTCTCAGTTGCAAAAGATCGTTGCTTTATAACCGACGGAGGCTGAATATGTTGCTGTGACAGAGGCAAGCAAGGAGATGATATGGTTGCAAGGTTTCTTGGAAGAGCTGGGACAGAAGAGTGAGAAGAGTGTCTTGCATTGTGATAGCCAGAGCGCAATTCATTTGGCGAAGAATCCCGCTTTTCATACAAGGACCAAACACATACAGGTTCGCTACCAGAGCGCAATTCATTTGGCGAAGAATCCCGCTTTTCATACAAGGACCAAACACATACAGGTTCGCTACCATTTCATAAGATCAGCGTTGGACGAGGACATGTTAAAACTTGTGAAGATTCAAGAAAGCAAGAACCCGGCCGATATGCTTACCAAGGTTGTCACTACAGAGAAACTGAAGTTGTGTTCAACTTCAGTTGGCCTCATTACTTAATGATATGGAGGCCGTCGCCACAGAGAGAGCTGAAAGAGATTGATAGTTAGTATCCAAGTGGGAGATTGTTAGGATATATGAAGGCTAACTATCAGACCTGCCCTATACTTCAGAATGAAGAGGAACAAAGTGGAACAGGAGGAACAGGATCGACGACGACGACGAAGTTCAAGCAAAACGACGAAGGGCGCATTTTGACTGAGGCGCGGTCGACCGCGCATGGCGCGACGGTCGACCGGTTTTTGAAGGATTGGTTGAAGATTCTGACCATAATCATGTCTTGCTGATAGTGATTAAATTTACTGGCCCGTTTACCTATATTATTTACCTATGTATATCTTTTATATGCCATTGTTTTAAGTAAATGACACCCATTCAGGTAATTGGATTATACGTGGGAATCGCTACTGTAGGTGTCTTTATCATATGGTACACCCACGGCTCCTTCTTAGGCATAGACTTGAGTGGCGACGGCCACACTCTCGTCAGCTACTCCCAGCTTTCTAACTGGGACCAATGCTCAACATGGAAGGACTTCAAGGCCTCACCCTTCACTGCAGGATCACTAACTTACTCCTTCGATGAAAACCCTTGCGACTAATTCCAGTCTGGCAAAGTGAAGGCAATGGCTCTTTCTCTCTCAGTCCTTGTTGCCATCGAAATGTTCAACTCTCTCAATGCTCTCTCTGAAGATGTCAGTCTCTTGAGCATGCCCCCCTGGGTTAACCCCTGGCTTATGTTAGCAATGTCGGTGTCCTTTGGCTTGCACTTTGTCATTCTTTACGTACCATTCCTTGCTCAAGTGTTTGGGATTGTGGCACTTAGCTTCAATGAGTGGCTTTTGGTGTTGGCTGTTGCCTTTCCTGTGATACTTATCGATGAGGTTCTTAAGTTCGTCCGTAGGTGCACGAGCTCTGCAAGTATGGACAAACATTCTTCAAAGCGCAAAGATGATTAACCGGATAAACATAGTGCTATATTTGAAAATTTTACACGCATTTTTGTACTTTAGGAAGGTGCTGGGGTATCACCAACTTATGATTTAGGTGATTATAGTGCAGCGTAGCTTAGATTCATTAATTAGGAGGCTTGCTAGCCAAAATTGCAGTCAAATTATTGTACTGTATTGAAACTTTTTTGCGTGGATGCAGTATAAATAATTGACGCTTTACAGCTTGTCTGGAGCAGATTGTAGCTGAAAGAAATCTTGAAAACATTTCTGAGGTTCAAATTTTGGTATTTACAAGTTCATTATACGATGTGCTAATTGGCTTTTATCTGTTTCAAAGCAACTCGTCTTGACTTTTATTTTAATTTCATGGTTCCTGGTGCTTAAAGTTGTTTCTGTTCTGCATATAGTTATCTTCAGCAATAAGAGAGAGAGGAGAGAGAATGCAAAACAAATGTCAATCCTGGGTTTCAGATGCAAGTTAAATTTAGTATTCTGTATCCAACTATGATCTAATACTGGTTTATATGCGAATAATTTCATATAAATAGGATCAAATTTGAGAAGAATCTTATTAGCAGTACAGATATATAAAAGTTATATCTTTGGGTTGATATATATTATTAACGCAATTTACGATGATATGCATATCTATGCATATCTCCCTCCTCTAGAAATTTGAGACCTTTAATAAGAATTTAAGGTGAATATTATATTTAATGGTTTTTAATAAGAATTTTAGTAATGAAATGTGTTACCTTCATATTAAAAGATCTTGAAATCTAATAATGCTATTACATCTTTGATCGTATCTTTAAGAATTGATCCTTCGTTAGTAGTCATATCCATAAATAAAGTAACATAGAGTCATGACTCCGTATGGTAAAAAGAAAAAGAGCACATTTAATTTTTTTGGCTTACAGAGAGTCATGACATTCTAATTTTTCTTTTATCTTCCATGAAGAATGTTTCTTTCATTTGAAAAAAGTTGCTCAATATATTCTTCAAGGGGAATTCAGTCGGTGCTTCTTTGATAGATTTGTTAATGTCAATTGAAGTGATCCTTTAACATTTCCAAATTGTGTTTATTTCCTTCACTTTTCTATTTGAAATGAAAATTGTTTTATTCTTTTGAAGGATATTTCTAAAACTTCTGATCGTTCTCTATACAAAAATCTTTGTATTTTTTCACCTTGTAAATATTATTACCATCAGAGATTAATATTTATAAATTATAATTAATTAATACTAAGCTATTATATTATATTCTTTCATCAATTTTATGCGATTCAGCCTTCTATCAATTAATGGTACTTATGTTTTTTTTGCTGCTTTAACATATTGGTAAAATTATATGCAATTACTTTAATTAATAGAGTAACGTTAATTTTTAATCTATCATATATTTTTTAAATTTTTTTATTCCATAACTGGATATTTTTAATCTATTGTTATTGTTATGTTTTACTAGCACCAATTTAGACTAATTTTATATTCTGAAAAAGAATAGTAAACCTTAAATTATAAGTTACATTTATATATCTTAATAAAAGAATATCAAACAATTACTCTTTTCTTTGTCGAGTTTTGAAATTTTAGCTTTTTATTTTTGTGATTTTCAACTTTTCAAGGGTGAGTTTAACAATTTTTAAAACTTAGGGAGTGTTTTTTTTAATTTAAATTTTAAGTTGGGTGCTTGTAATTTTAATATTTCATATGTTGGTGGTAAGTTTTCAAATGTCAAGATATTTCTTACAACTCTAAAATTTTAAGGGTATTTTTTTCCCAATTCTTGAAACTTTGTGTTGCTTTTTGCAAAATTTAATCTTCTACAATTTGCTTATAATTTCTAGATTTGATGTGTATTGGTTATAAGTTTTAAAATTTTAGGATTTTTTGCGAGTTAAAGTGAGTATGATATATAAATATTTTTATTTATTTTCTCAAAGTAATATAGATACACAACAACAACAACATTATACCAAAACTTTTGGACCATTTACACGAAATTCTATTACTTTCTATGGATGTAAGCTACTCTTTGTTAGGTTAATTAAATTTGGCCTTTTTCCTTAAAGGTAAATCACTATTATATTATTTTCATTGTATGTAACTAATTAGTCTCTAGGGCCAACCTATTATCCAAAAAAAAAAGAGGTCTCTGGGGCCAAGCTCTAATATTCCTTCTTAGTTAACCATAATCTCATTATCTTTTCTAATTTGTGCATTTAGTCTCAGTTGCACGAGGTCAAACTATCACAATCGAATTTTGCTAGTTTTAACTAAGCATGCCCAATCTCTATCCTCATAACTAATTGCTAGTTTTAACTAAGCATGCGAAATCTCTATCCTCATAACTAATTGCTAGTTTTAACTAAGCATGGGCAATCTCTATCCTCATAACTAATGCACTCGTTCCCTATTCTATTTCTTACATTTAGTTGTTATTCGTAATATTATCATTTCTATTACTCTTATTTGTGCACATGGCTGTTTTCGTCGAAAGTTACCTTCATCATTGATTTCATTAAAACTTCAAACGTTACAAATGAATTCAAACAACAAAGAAATAAAAATTATAACTTTCTTGAAAATAAACACAAGATCCGTTCGTCGTCTCTTGCTTGCGTGGGTCTTTAGCCTGTGACGGGGACGTCGATATCCGTGGACTACCTGGCAATCAGATCTGATCCAGAGCTTCGTCGATCCGCGAGGAGATCTAGAAACTTAAAGCACCTATCTCGATAAAAGCGAGATATTTGCTCTTCTTAGTATTACCACAACGGGATAATACTAAGGATCGGGTACGGGTGATGTAAATCTGACGAAGAAACTCTCTTACGTTGAAGTGTCTTGGCTTGGCCGAGACACCCCTGGGGTGTCTTGACTTGGCCGAGACACCGTAGGTGCCTCAGTTCAGCTCTGAGACGTTTTCAATGCCCGTTTGACTATTTTTGCTATAACTTCTTTGTCTGAACTCGGATCTGAGTGATTCCAAATGCGTTGGAAAGCCAACAAGGAGTTCTATCGGCTCCAATGGTTGGATCATCTGTAGAATGAATGAGACACGAAGGGCATTGTTCCCTTTGTAAACATTGCGGGGCTCCCGATTAGCCCGCACCTTCGTTATTCCGGAATTCTGTCAGCTCACGTAGTTCGTCGATTCACTTCAAGCGTTCACCGACATCAATCGAACTCCTGTGAACCAGATAGTGGTGTTCATCGTCATTCCTTAACACTGAGCCGTTCGTAGAGACCTATAGGTAATTTTCGATGCCTACAGATACCCCTCCAAAGCGTTCCGGACTCGTTTCTTTTATAGAAGAGGCTGGAATACTTTGGATGTGATTGGTCTAGCCTTCAGTCGGCGTAAAGTACCTATAGTTAGCTTTAACTCTTGACTCCTTCGATTTTCGATCTATTCAATGCTTTGACGAATAGCCGAAGTTCTTCTGACGCTGCGTTTATCGCCTGACCGTCGTCGGAGTCTCGAGTCTATTACCAGTGAGTTGAGTTTGGCTTGTGTCATTAACTTTGAACTGACTATCTCTGTCACGTTGCGTTGACTTAGGGTTTCAGATTATCGTATGTTGACTTTTGGTCACAACGTGTTGACTGGCGTTGACCTAGTGTTACGCGTTGACCGGCGTTAACCCTAGGGTTTCGAACGTCGAATGTTTACTTTTTTGGTCGCAATGCGTTGACTGGCGTTGACCTAGGGTTACGCGTTGATTGGCGTTAACCCTAGAGTTTTGAACATCGAACGTTGACTTTTTGGTCGCAACGCGTTGACTGGCGTTGACCTAGGGTTATGCGTTGATCGGCGTTGACCCTAGGGTTTCGAACATCGAATGTTGACTTTTTGTCGCAACGCGTTGACTGGCGTTGACCTAGGGTTATGCATTGACCGGCGTTGACCCTAGGGTTTCGAACGTCGAACATTGACTTTTTGGTCGCAACCGAACGTTGACTTTTTGGTCGCAACGCGTTGACTGGCGTTGACCTAGGGTTATGCGTTGATCGGCGTTGACCCTAGGGTTTCGAACATCGAATGTTGACTTTTTGTCGCAACGCGTTGACTGGCGTTGACCTAGGGTTATGCATTGACCGGCGTTGACCCTAGGGTTTCGAACGTCGAACGTTGACACCGTTTATACTCGTACGTTTACTGGAGTATACACAGTTTAAGCTCTTAAGGTATTGGAGCACAGCGGTCCCAAGTGTCGGGGTTGCAGGACCAACTGTTAAAGCTGATTCATCTGCATTTGTGGATCTTATTTTAATTTTGTTGGATAATCGAGCCACGAGACCAACTAGCAGATCTGATGCATCAATGACTCGCACTCGCATGTGACGTTATGCTAAAAGAGTTAACTCTTTTAGTGCTACGATATTGAATACGTAGACTTCGTCTTTCTCCTGTGAAAAGACTAAACAGCAACGTGTATCAGACGTTGACTTAGGATTTTTGGCAAATCCTCAGCCCTCAACGGATTTGTCATGCTTTTACCGATTACCGTTTGAATCGGGCTTACATGCGGATTGTCTTAAGTCCGTTCCGCATGTGACGTTGTGCTAAAGGAATGAACTCCCTTAGACTTGATGCTACGACTTCGAATACGTAGACTTCGTCTTTCTCACGGGAATAGACTACCCGGCGACGCGTGTTAGGCGTTGACTTTAGGATTTTTGGCTAACCCCAAGCCTTTAACGGATTTGATTAGCCTTTACCGACTACCGTTTGAGTCGGGCTAGCATGCGGATTGACGAAATCCGTTCCGCATGTAACGTTGTGCTAAGAGAGTGAATTCTCTTAGACTTTGTGCTATGATGTTGAATACATAGGCTTTACCATTGTTATGGGAATAGGCTACCCAGCAACGTGTATTAGACGTTGACTTATCCCTACTTAGGCTTCGGGATAAAAATACCCCAGACTGGTATTCTGGTGTCTTTTTCAATCGGTAAAAGACTAAACCGGCGACGCGTGTTAGGCGTCGGCATATCCTTTCTTAGGATTCAGGATGAAATTCCCCATGCGTGTAAGGCATGGATTTTGGTGTTATTAATAACAACCTGCCACAATGTTGAATATGTGGACGGATGTTCTTTTCAACGGTTAAGAACTAACCGGCAGCGCGGGTTAGGCACAGACTTATCCTTGCTTAGGTTTCAGGATAGAATACCCCAGAATCGAACTCTGGTGTCTTTTTGTGCGGAAAAAGACTAAACCGGCAGCGCGTGTTAGGCGCAGACTTATCCCTGCTTAGGATTCGGGATAAACTTCCTAGTACCTGTGAGGCACAAATTTTGGGATTTGAAAAAGGTGGTGTCTTCTCTTGGGGCAAAGACGAACCCGAAATGGGGGAAGAATTTTTATATTCTATCTCCCGACAATGAAGAAGAAGAATTTTATATTCCATCTTCAACTGGAAAGGAGACTCGAGGTGGGATCTCCACCTCCAGAATCCGGAAAGGTGAAACTGAGAGTGGGATCTCCACTCCGAGAATCGAAAAGATTCGGATAACCCTAACTGTCGGAAGGTTTGATTACCGAACTAAAGATGAATTTCTCGTTTATTGGAGTGAATTTATGGTTTTGGTCCTAACTATCGGAAGGTTTGACCAAGCAGGAGTTTGAGATGACCCTAACTGTAGGAAGGTTTGATCACTCGATTTGAAAGTGGACCTCTCGTTCATTGGAGGAATCGAGAGGGGATTTTGACTGTGGTCCTAAAGACGATCCTAACTGTTTAAAGGTTTGATCGTTCAATTTGTGGACCTATCGTTCATGGAACGAATCGAGAGGGGATTTTGGTTGTGGTCCTAACTGTAAGAAGGTTTGACCAATTGGGAGGTTTGAGACAATCCTAACTGTAGGAAGGTTTGATCGCTCGATTTGTGGACCTTTCGTTCATTGGGGGAATCGAGAGGAGATTTTGACTGTGGTCCTAACTGTAAGGAGGTTTGACCAGATTATATCCGGACTCTAACTATGAAAGTGTTGAGTGCACGAACATAGCGGAAGTTTGAATGGATTGAACTTGATAGAATTTGGTGGTCCCACCGTCAATTAGTCTGATCGGTAGGGGACTTAGTGTTCATCACTTTGTTCATATTGATCGGGTGATCCCTAAGAGTATTAACATTCTTTCGGGAACTTCCTGTTACACGAATTATCCACCCCCAGCTTTCTTGCAAAACTGGGTGTAACGAGGAGTACGTTATCCTCACTCGCATGTTCAGGTTATTATGTCCAGACTCTAACAAAGAGAGTGTTGAGTACACAGACACGGTGGGAATTTGAATGGGAATTCTCATTTATTACATTGCTGTGGTTTTGGGAACTTCCCGTTACATAAATCGTCCACCCCCAGCTTCCTCTGCGGAACTGGTTCGGATATTATTCTCAGTTACTTGACCGGGTTATCCTTAAGAATATTAGCGTAATATTCTCCAGGAACTTCCCGTCAAAAGTGGGAAACAGTTTAGATTCATATACCTATTGGAGTATGTAGGGAGCAGTTTAACCTCATGCACCTGTTAGATATAACGCCGGCTTCAACCAAGGTTTGGATGTTGTTCTTTAAAGTAAAGCACGCCTTGGTGGGATGAAGGATCCTCCTGTGATATGCGCAGTACTTCGGATCCGTAGTATTGTCAGTTTCCTCCTGATTTGTGATAGGTGGTAGCTTGATCTTGTTGTTTTCAAGGAGGGATTCGAAGATGGCTGGAACGTCTTCGTCCTTGAAGGAATACTCTTTTTGGAGTTTTGGTTCCGAAGTCTTTTGCTGCCTTCGGGATTGCTGTTGTGACCTTGATTGTTGAGACGCCTTTTGTTGCTACTGTTGCAGTTGTGTTTGCACCTCGAATGTTTGATTCACGTCCACAGCATTCGCATGTGCTTTTCCCTTACCCTTAGGGACAAAGTTCTGTTGCGGAGCATTATTTGCTATTTGGCCCCTTTCCGCCTTCTTCCTTTTAAGGAATCGTTCGGCTCGTTCTCCTCGCACCTTCAGATCCTTCCAGGTCTTTGGCGGTGCCATTCCCATAGCTTCCAGGATGTCCAATGAAAGATTATTATGACAGGTCTCGAGGATGAAATCTTCACTGATCGGATCCCTGCAATTCATTGCTTTATTTTAGAATCTCTTCACGAAGTTTTCGACTGTCTCACCATTCTTCTGCTTCTCATCAAATAGAGTGCCGATTGAGACATCGGTGTCGTCGTCGAAGAAGTTCGTTAGAAACATATCCTCCATGTCGTCCCAACTGCTGATACTCCCCGGCTTGAGGCGACGATACCAATCGAAGGCTGCTCCGCGAAGAGTGCCAACGAATGACCGCACCATTAAGGGTTCATTCCCGGAGATTATTCCTAAGTGAGACTTAAAATATATTAAGTGTTGGGTAGGGGAACCCTTTTTGAACTTTGCCGGATATGGAATTGATTCTCACTCCCTTGGGTATGGACATGGTATGCCGGACCTCTTCACTTCTTGAGCATTCATCAACGCGTTGATTTTGCTCTCCAAGTCCTTCATCTTCTTGTCTTCACTCGTACCTGTCTTCGAGTGGCTTCGGGGAGAGGTAACGTGGTCCTCTTTTGCATTATCATCCAAGGGACCGCCTCCGTTATTGTTGTTGACGGGAGGGATGTTCATGTTGGCATTTTCCTCTTCCCGTTCATTCTCATCTTGATTCGGATTATTGCGACGACTGGGTTCTCCTTGGTGAGTTGTCAGAGCCGCGATTTGCTGGTCATGCATCTCTCTCATTTGTTGCATGGCCATCTCCATCTCGAACTTGAAAGCTTCCTTCTGCTTAGTCAGGGCATCTTCAAGCATCTTGTTTACTTGTTCGGTGCTGATCATAAGTGATTCGTAAGGTTGTCCCGCACTAGATGCCGTGTCATCGGATGCTATAGCCGAGTAGGAGTCTGAACCAGCATCTGACGCCTCCTCTTCCAAAGGAAGTCCCTTTTGCATCCTTTGGTAATTCTTTCGCCTATTGATCCCTGACCGCAATCGAGTCATGCGTTGGGATGCTTCGGCAAGTTGATCTGAGCTAGAGTGTCGTGTCGATTTCCCTCTGCCGGTCATATTAGCAGACACCTCTAGGAACTCGTCCTCTTGGCGGATAGGCCTCTTCCTACGGAAACGCCTTGGCTTGGTCTCGGACGTTCTGGTGGAAATTCTCTCGAACACCGAAACTCTCCTTGGGGCTTTAGTACAGCAGCATTCTGATAGTACCGCCTTGATTATGTTGGCACACGGACAGTGGACTTACTCGTATCCCCAGCTCTATAGTACAACTCATCAGTTTGATAACTGGAGCAACCCATAGAGTGTTGGCATGACTTCCCAGGTATAACACAATCATCATCAGACGAATGTGTTTCCCTCTAGGGATATGACGCTTTATTAGCGTTTTCAAATGTCGCTCGTTCAAGTCTATGCTTTTGCGAGCGTGAAAACTTAACGGGCTCTTAAAGTTCGACCCGTAATCCAATGCGGTCGGTAACAGGGGCTTTCCCTTTGTTATCTTTCTTGAGGGGATTAGCACGACCCCCAGTCTGGTTTGTTGTTTGGGGACCTTTCAACGGTCCCAATCGCTCCTTGACAGGTGCCTTGCCTCGATCTTCTGGTAAAGGGCTGAGGCGACCTCTCAAAGGAATCCTGGATCTTGAAGAATCCACGTTCTTACCTGGCTCCGCCGGAGGTGCGGGAGCAGGGGAAACGGAATCTGGACTTGAGGAAGGCTGGACGATACCTCCGTCCCCTTTTATCTTAGGTGCCGGCTTCGCCTTTGGCACCCACACTTGCTTGAGTTTTGACGGCTTCTTGACCGTTTCTTCTTTCTGCATCTCTTCCGCTTTCTGCAGAAGGGCTCGGGCATGCGCAAGCAATGCGCGGTGTTTCTTGATTCGCTCTTTGAGGGTTGAGCGAGTCCTCTTGACACGAACCCATTTGTTCATCTCTGTCTTGGAAGAAGTGTTGGTTGTGCGCCGTTGTTGCTCTTGGCGCTGTCTGGACTTTAGATCTTCATTGTAGCGGATCCCGTCCATCGATTCTGCGGCCTTGGCCAGTTGTCGTGCAAGGCGTTGGCGCCGTCTTTGGCGCACCCTCTTTGACAAGGTTGGAACACCTTCAGCAGTTGACTTTGCGGCGGAAGGGAGATCTGGATCTGCCGCTTCCACCACGTTAGACAACATAGGAGAGTCGCGGGGGGTAAGTGCAACGGCAGTGAGGGGATCTTGGATCTTCGATCCGGAGGGCCCGCGAGCACTCTTGGAAGATGAAGTCTTCCTGCGCCCGTTTGGAGAGGCGGATCTGGAGGAGGAGGAAGAGAGGTACTCTTCAAACTTCTGTTGATCGAACTCGTATTCGATCTCTTCGTTCACCCGGATCTTAAAGGCCGGTTGCGTCACGACGGCCTCGGCAGCGAGGCCGTTGGCTCCCACTTTGGTCGCCAGTTTGTTTTCGTCGAAAGTTGCCTTCATCATTGATTTCATTAAAACTTCAAACGTTACAAATGAATTCAAACAACAAAGAAATAAAAATTACAACTTTCTTGAAAATAAACACAAGATCCGTTCGTCGTCTCTTGCTTGCGTGGGTCTTTAGCCTGTGACGGGGATGTTGATATCCGTGGACTACCTGGCAATCAGATCTGATCCAGAGCTTCGTCGATCCGCGAGGAGATCTAGAAACTTGAAGCGCCTATCTCGATAAAAGCGAGATAATTGCTCTTCTTAGAATTACTCCTCTCTGAAATCTGTGTACTTTTAAGTCTTCAATCCGGCAGGGCTTCGCCGAGGCACACGAATTCCAGATCTCAAAAAAGTGAGGCCTAAGGCTTGTATTTATAGGCATGAGGGGTTGCGGAGCGGTTAAAACCACTTAAAGGGCCCAAATCCGCGCCGAGACACCCTTGGGGTGTCTTGGCTTGGCCGAGACACCCCTGGGGTGTCTTGACTTGGCCGAGACACCGTAGGTGCCTCAGTTCAGCTCTGAGACGTTTTCAATGCCCGTTTGACTGTTTTCGCTGTAACTTCTTTGTCTGAACTCGGATCTGAGTGATTCCAAATGCGTTGGAAAGCCAACAAGGAGTTCTATCGGATCCAATGGTTGGATCATCTGTAGAATGAATGAGACACGAAGGGCATTGTTCCCTTTGTAAACATTACGGGGCTCCCGATTAGCCGAAGGGCATTGTTCCCTTTGTAAACATTACGGGGCTCCCGATTAGCCCGCACCTTCGTTATTCCGGAATTCTGTCAGCTCACGTAGTTCGTCGATTCACTTCAAGCGTTCACCGACGTCAATCGAACTCTTGTGAACCGGATAGTGACGTTCATCGTCATTCCTTAACACTGAGCTGTTCGTAGAGACCTATAGGCAATTTTCGATGCCTACAATGACAGTTTTTAATTGTTCAATATTTTAATACATAAAATATTATCGATCTTATAATCATCTTATATTATTTTTCATTCGATTCCAAATATATTCCATAATTATAGATTACTCCGGGACTGATTTATGAACCATCTTATTCTCAAACTCAATATCTTGAAAATTAGTCATTTCGTAATGGTAAACACGCAGATGCACAAAAAAATAACAACCAAGAACTTGTAAATTATTAAAAATGACATAATTTTTGAGGAATTCCGTTGTTTAAAAGCTAAAAAAACCCTTTATCTATGAAAGGTATTAAAACCATTAATATTATAAATAGACACTTGCATGTCTTGAAAATACACTTCTTTTTAGAACGATCCATATGGGAGCGGACCGTTTTAGCTGCGCATGAGGTGTGAAATTACAAATTTGCCCCCACACCACACAAAAAAAAAATCACATGCGCGGCTCAAACAACCCACTCCCATGCAGATAGAACTGAAGAGATGCAAACTCTAGATCAGAAAAGAACTTACAGAGTTTCAAATGGAAAAGGAAGAAAATGGATGGTAGAAGTTAGTTTTTTGGTGAAGTAAAATATAATCATATTATTATTGATTTAGAAATTTCATATCTAGATGTTTGTTAAGACGTCTAAAATAATGAAACTCTATATAAAAAAAGGGTACACTTCATTTATTAAAAAAAGACAAAAAAACCAGTTTAAACAAGGTTTTTTGTTTAAATTACTTTTCAGATCAACGTTTGTTTTGAGAAAAGAAAATATGTAAGGTTTTTTTTATAATTTACGCTGAGATTTGACGTGAGCGTAATTAATATACGAACTAGCTCCACTCCAGTCTCTTAAAAGTCGGGTACAAATCCGAATTTAATTTCCAGAGAAATATGAAATCTCTACAAAATTCCTCTCTATTTCAGACATATATTCGAGGAATTTATTAAGTTTTATCCAAATCGACAGTAGCTATGAATACCAAAATGGCCGAAACTTTTCGAACAGGAAGTTTCCTCCAAAATTTTCATATTTTGCTTTTCAAGTTACGCCGTTTTAGGGATTTTAGTTTTATTCATCAAAATTTTGAAATAAAAATTACTCTTATTTGATGCCGAGTAGTTCTACAATAGAGCTAGTTAATTACTTTTTAGGAAAACTAGTATGCAAAACGTGCGTTGCACGTTATGCATGTTAAGGAACCATATAAGACAAAAGTTGAATGCCAACTAACATTTCTTACTACTGTTTTCAATATGCCTCTCCAATATAAGGTGAATCTAGATGATGCACACTGTCAGGGTATGCTCCCAAGAATCCTTCCTTCTTCTCGATCTCCTTCAATTCTTCAGGCGTAAGCCTTACTGAGAACCCTGTAAATGCAGTATCATAATAGTAGATCATTCGCGACCGAGCAAATTCTTCGGAGTTATTGGGCAAAAATGATCTATACCATTTCCTAAGCTCATTTTGGTCCAAATGAGCTTTTTTTGGTGGAGCAACTTGAATTATGTAAGTCTTCAGATTATCGTTGGTATTATTTTGGTTGATGGATGTAACAAATTGACATAGATTTGAAGAGAAGAGGAAGAAAAAGAATAGGAATGAAGAAACCATTGTGTTCATTTTTTTCCTTTGGAGATCAAAGTTTGGTGGTTTTGGGCACCAAATGAGAGTGCTACTTATAGATGATGTAGGTTTGATGGTTATTAGTGAAGCATTTATAGATGTACATTGCGAATTTAGTTCACAAAAGCAATACGTTAGATTTGTGTAAATGATAATAAAGGAATATCCGTTATGAAACATAATTTGTCAAAGTAATAAAAGATATGAAAAATTTAAGAAGGAGAGGTCTTAAGAAAAGCATCTAGAAAAGGCACGTACTAACTAAAAGAAATATGTTCTTATGTGATATATTTGGGGGCTTGGGATGAGATGTGAAGATAAAATTTATTTAAAATCAACCGACCTTTGAATAAAAAAGCAACTAAGTAAATGACAATAAACTAGTCCTTATCTTTACCTCTTGCTACTTTCCTTATCATTTGAGTTATTAGAAAATTAAGGAACGAGATGTGCTAATAAAAATTCACAAATTTTGACTCACTAACAAAGGCCAGATCAAAAAAAAAAAGACTCACTCACTTCAACACTCAACTCACTCCTACATCATTTTATTTATTTGATACGAAATTATATCAGGTTTTCTTAACTCATTTCTTTCGTGTCTGGCGATATTCCCAAACAGCTCCAAGCGATGTCATTACTTCTTTAAAAACTTTATTAGCCTCTTCTTCATCTTCAATTTTAACTATGTTATGGGTGATCAAGCAAGAGGCTTCAACATTAGTAATTTTTTGCCTTCATTTTTGGGACATCACTCTCAAAAGAAAACTGAGCTTTCTCAAGTTCATGTTCACTGGGTCCATAGTCTGAATCGTTGGCCTCTTTCTTCTTTTTCTTCCTTACTTCATATTTCTTGTCCTCCTCATCATTGAAGTATTCTTCTATAGACGGTTCTTCTTCATCGTCTGATAGCATTTTTCTTAATATTGGTTTGTCCCAAATGATTTGTCATCACTCGAAGAGATTTCAATCACATCACGCTTAGCCATACTTCTAATTGCAAATGGGTTGGGTACAGACTTACAAAATTTGATTTGTTTGTTACTTGCACTTTTATTATAAAAAGATGCCATTAATTCAAAATCAGCACTTTTATGGTCACTATATTACTTCTGTTTTTATATGAACAGTAATGTTGTGGGTGGAATGAAGAACACATCATACTACTTTTGTAGTTGATACTTGTGTTCATTTTACTCCTTTCTGAGTTGGCATTAGGAATAGTTGATATTAGTTGCGTAATTCACTGTCTTCCTGTTAATAACTCAGGTACATGATCTCTTCAAATATTGGTGAAGTTGCTTCCATATTTTTAACAGCAGCGTTAGGCATTCCTCCTGAAGGATTGATACCAGTCCAACTTTTGTGGGTTAATCTTGTAACTGATGGACCTCCTGCTACGGCTCTGGGATTTAATCCTCCAGATAGAGACATTATGAAGAAACCTCCACGCAGGAGTGACGACTCTTTGATCACTGCATGGATCTTATTTCGTTATCAGGTGAGTGATTTTGAGTTTGCTACATTTAGGATGATAGTTGAAGCCACTGTCATTTCTCAGCATATCTAAGTTTCTGGATAGGTATTCCATACCCAATATAAAGAGATAAGGAGAAAGAGGGTCTCCTTGTCTCAAGCCTCTCTTACGCTTGAAGTATCCATGAAGGGATCCATTGAGGGATATGGATAATTTTGGATTAGATATGTTGGCTATGACCCAAGTAATCATCAGTTCAGGAAAACCCAGCCCCTTAAGCATTTCATGAATGAATTTCCAACTGATAGTATCAAAGGCCTTTTTAATATCTATGTTTAGCATGATTCAGGGGGAAATATGCTTCCTATTATAGCCTTTAACTAGCTCATGTGCTAACAAGATGTTACTTGTTATATGCCTTCCTTTAATAAATGCATTTTGTGCTTCATTCACCAGAGATCCCATGACAGTCTTAATCCTGTTGGCTAAAATTTTAGAAATGATCTTGTATAGGCAATTGCAACAAGATATGGGCCTGAAATCTGAGGGAGTTTTGGGGCACTTCACTTTGGGTATAAGAGTTAAGGAGGTTGAATTTACCACACCCAGTACTTTGCCTGTTTTGAAAAAATCCTCAATGGCAAGAGTGACATCTTCACCTATTATTGACCATGTAGATTTGAAGAATAAGGCTCCAAAACCATCTGGCCCTGGGGACTTATTATCATCCATAGAGAACAGTGCATCTTTGATTTCATCTTTGGATATTGATTTTGATAATAAGCTGGCTTGTGAAGCAGACAGATAGGGACCAGAATGAATGACCCTTGTATCTGGGGTTGCTGTATCAATTGCTACTCCCATGAGATTTTTGTAGTAGGACACAAATTCCCTTGCAATTTCATCCCCCTCAGTTAATCTTTGTCCCTGGCTGTTATGAAGGACCATTATTTTGTTGTAGTAGATAAAAGAAGGATTTAAAGGGTAAGCTTGGAGATTTTTTTGAACCTCTTCCAAAGAATGTTTTGCTCTTTGAACTTGTTCACTTATGTTACTGAAATGTCTCTTGTTGAGATCTTTTAGGGCACCTCTAAGTTGTTTCAGTTTTGTGCATACTGAATACATTTTGTAGCCTGAAATTTCAGATTGCCAGATTTTAGAATCAGTAGGTATGAACTTGTCATGCTTTGTCCACATATTAAAAGGTCTTTTGCCTTGGACATTATCTTCAAAAATAGAGATCAGAGCAGGAGAGTGGTCAGAGAAGCTAGGAAGTAAGTATTCTACCTAGCTAGAACAAAACATGTGCAACCAAGAGTCATTCACCAAAGTTCTGTCCAATCTACTCCAAATTCTAGAGTTTGCATCTTGCTTGTTATTCCATGTGTAAAAGCACCCCATAGTATTAAGATGATTGAGCTGACAGTCATATATAAAATCACTGAAGTCTCTAAAATCAGCCTCTGAAAGCAAAGCACCTCCAATTTTCTCTTCATTATTAATTACTGAGTTAAAATCCCCACTTAGGAGACACGGAGAATTACCAATAGTTTGGAATACATCCTTCAGTTCTGACCATAAACTCCTTCTGGCATTTATTTGATTAAACCCATACACTGCTGAAATGAAACTCTCAAATCTTCCATCCAATGATTTAACCTTGCAAGTGATATGTTGAGTTGATAGGACTTCAACTTTAATATCCAGAATATTAGGATCCCACATAATAATAATCCTGGCTTTTCCAGCAAAATTTATATTTGATATCCAGCTCCAGTTTCTAGCTATTTTCTTGGCAATAATTAGCAATTTGCTATCATTTATTTTTGTTTCTAGTATAGCTTGACAAGAAATGTGATATTGAGATATATGATTTTTCACTAAATATTGTTTAGAGGATTTGTTCAATCCCCTAACATTCCAAAAGGAGAGATTCATCCTAGCTGCACCCCTCTATCAATAGAGGGGTTATTATCTAGAACATCCAGTAGAGAGAATGATTTATCAATCACAACAGGTTGCTTTTCAGCCTTCCATTGAATTTTCACCCAGGGACCCTCAGCTTGATGTAGGGATCTTCCACCACTTCCATGTTGCAAAACATGCACAGTCCCTGAACCCAGACAGGATGAACAGTCTCCTTTAGTTAGCATGCCTATTTGCTGACCACTTGTCTTGTGACTCACATCTATTGGTTTTGGTATTAATTGCTGAAAATGTTCAGTTTGCACAGAAAACCTGAGCAAGAACTGCTTCCTTCCTGTCCCTGTAGGTTTATTGTGCCCCCACATTCAGTCTGGTGCTTTTTCTGGCTATGAGTATACATAGGCTCCAAACAATCATGTTTACCAGATCCCTTAACTTGCTGGTGGGCTGAGGTCTCATAATTCACCAGGTGAGCATGCACAACATGCACATGAGACAAGTGTGCCTTATTACCATAACCCATTTCTACCAAATCCTTATCAATAGCCAAGTTCTGAGAGACAGGTTTAATCTTATCATGCTCAGAATTCATCTGTGCTATATTGTCAACTTTTTGCTTTGGAATCTATTTTGGACTTTGGGATGTTTTTTTACAGAAGTTTGAATCATGTCCTATAACTTTGCACCAGTCACACCACCTTAGCTTATATTCATAAATCACCCTTTGTTTATATTTATTTCCATCAGGACCTTTTATGGTGATATGGTCAGGGAGAGGAGAGAGAATTTTCACCTCCACCAGCACCCTAGCATATGCCAGACGTTGTTTATTTGCAGTAAGTTTATCTGTTGCAACATGCTTTCCTATCACACTGGCAATTTTGCTAATGCCTTTAGCATTCCACAAATTAAGCCTTAGAGCTGGTAACTGAATCCACAAGGGGTAAATGCATTCATCTGATTTACCAATTTCCTCCCCAATAGTCCAAGGTTTCAACAGAAATGGTCGTGAGCCAAAGAACCAAGGACCCTTACCCAAGATTTCATTCATATCATCTTTACTTTTGAATTTTAACAAGAATAATCCTGCTTTGAGAAGGCATATATCAGGTATAGGAGACCAAAGCTTATGAACATAGCTCTCCATAGCCTTAAATCTAATATTGACCCCCAAAACCTGACCAATTAGGGAGAAATTCCACATAGAAACTCCCTCATTCCATTCCTCATCATTGAAAATAACTGCATCTTTATCTTCTGAAGGCATATAATCCAGATCCATTCCATTCCCTACTTTCCTGATGTCGGCAAATAAACTAGACCAACTTTTTGTGACATTTTTTCTGTAGATGAACTAGGCGCTACTTTATTTTTTGAATCAGATTTTGTGGTTTCCTCAAGTATCAAAGGGGGAAAACTTGAGCCATTTGGCTCAAGAAAATCAAGATTATCCGCTTTCAAATTCAAAGAATCCCTAGAATCCTTGATTGACTCCTTAGGAACATTTATCCCCTCATTAACAGAATAAGAAACAGAGGAATCATTCTCCATCTCGGATTCTTGAGCCCAAGAAATCCTAGCTGAATTATTCACGCCATTAAAAGGAGAAGGAGACTTACAGAGATTGCGAGCTTGAACATGATTAAGATCCAGCCTAGAACTCTTAGGATCCGAAGCAAGAACTCCTAACCTCAGAGGATCATCAACAAGATCCATCCTAGAGCTTGAAGCAAGAATTTCCTCCATCGATCTTGAATTCCTATTCCCTTTTGGACCAGTTGATCCCATTACTGTAGGTGTCTTTATGTCGATTGATCTAGGGCCAGAGATATATCCATCATCATCATCGTTGGATTGATCATCCAAGGCCTTTGAACTTGAATTCGAAGCTCCTAATCCAATGTTCAGAAGCTTGATTCCTCTGATCTTCTTCTTCCTCGCCATTAGAATCTCAGCGGGGGAGCAGGTTAGCAGAGGAATCGCCTGCTAACTTGCGCCATGTAACCGCCCAACCGTTTTTTTTCTTTGCAGTTATACTAATATGTAAGGCGGTCGACCGCCAAAACTCCAGAGACTCTGATTAGGAGAAGGATTCGTCGCGGTCGACTGTACGTGGCGCGGCGATCGACCGCGAGTCGGGTTTTGACCCAGTTACAGTTTTTGACTTATTTCCTTTTTTATTTGTAAAACCCTTAAGTCTATAAAAGGGTTGATTAGGGCATGATGTAAAAAAGACGAAAATAGTGAAATTTTCTCCTGCGACGGCCGTGGACGTAGTTTCTCACATTGAGAAGCGAACTACGTAAATCTTGTGTGTTTGTGATTGATCAAATTCTCTCTTCTCTCCTAAATCTTTATTTCTAAATCACATCAGGGGGGTTGTGCATCCCCAACAAGTGGTATTAGAGTGACCAGGTTTGGCGCGAGCGATTTGAGGTAAGAGACATGGGATCTAAGAAGGAAACATCCAAGATTGAGAAGTTTGATGGAACAAACTTCGGGTTCTGAAAGATGCAGATGGAAGACTACCTCTATCAGAAGGATTTATACCTACCATTGGGAGAGAAGCCGATGGATATGAAGGATGCGGATTGGAAGCTATTGGATCGAAGGGCCCTTGGAGCGATCAAGTTGACCTTGTCTAAATCAGTAGCGTTCAACATCAAGAATCAGAATACGACGGCGGATCTCATGGCGGCGTTGTCTAGTATGTATGAGCAGCCCTCTGCGGCGAGAAAGGTACATCTTATTAAAAAGCTGTTTAATTTGAGGATGTCCAAGAGCTAGAAATTCAAGGAACACCTGAACGAGTTTAACGGGATCACGGATCAACTAAACTCGGTCAATATTCAGTTTGACGATGAAATCCAAGTCCTCTTGATACTTGGTCAATTACTCGACAGTTGGAAGGGTACCGTTATCTCGATTAGCGGATCATGTGGCAAATCAAAACTAAAGTTTTCAGAGTTATCTCGATTAGCGGATCATGTGGCAAATCAAAACTAAAGTTTTCAGAGGTGGTGGACATGATTATGACTGAGGAGATTAGATTTCAGAGGTGGTGGACATGATTATGACTGAGGAGATTAGAAGACAAGAGGAAGGGATTTCTAATTCAGGATCGGCATTGAATCTTAAGAGCAGAGGAAGAAACAGAAATAGAAATAGAGGGAATAGCCAAGGAAGACCTAACTCGAGGAACGGGAGGTCAAAGTCCAAAAATCGTAAGAGCAAGAAGGAGATTGATTGCTGGAATTGTGGCAAGTTTAGCCACTACGAGAATCAGTGCCGAGAACCCAAGAAGGACAAGGAGAACAAGACTGAAGCGAACATGACCTCAGGAGAATCAGATGATGCCCTAATCTGTTCGTTAGAGAGCAAGACTGAATCATGGGTGCTGGATTCAGGAGCTTCGTTTCATGCTACCTCAAATAGAGATTTATTTGAGAACTACATTTCAGGAAACCTAGGAAAAGTCTAGCTTGGTGACGATCAGCCCTGTAATATTGTTGGCAAAGGAGTCATGCAGATCAAGCTCAATGGGTTTATATGGAAGCTGAGTGATGTGAGACATGCTCCTAGCTTGAGGAAAAATCTAATTTTCATAGGACAAGGCGAAAGAGGGATATGTATCTACCTTCGCATGTGATACGTGGAAGGTTACAAAGGGGTCCATGGTTGTTGCCCGTGGTACGAAGACAGGGTCCCTTTACATGACGATAGATGCACGTGGTTTCATTGCAGTGGCTGAAAGTAAGGAAGACCCAAATTTGTGGCACCAGAGGCTAGGTCACATGAGTAGCAAAGGCCTAAAGGTTATGCAGTCGAATTAGAAGTTACCAGGTTTGAGATCGACTGATATTGACTTATGTGAAAGTTGTATTCTTGGGAAACAAAAAAGAATAAGCTTCAAAAGGGTTGGCAGAACTCCTAAAGAAGAGAAGCTTGAGTTAGTTCACACAGATGTGTGGGGTCCAGCATCAGTACCATCCACCGACGGAAGGTTATATTTTGTGACCTTCATAGATGATCACTCGAGGAAGACTTGGGACTATTTCATGAAACACAAATCAGAAGTGTTTGAAGTCTTCAAGAGATGGAAGGCTATGGTAGAGAACGAGACCGGTTTGAAGATCAAGAAGCTCCGTTCTGACAACGACGGCGAGTATGAAGACTCAGAGTTCAAGAGGTTCTATTATGACAGCGGCATTAGATTAGAGAGGACAATGCCAGGTACACCCCAGTAGAATGGCTTAGCAGAACAGATGAACAGAATGTTGACTGAGAGAGCCAGAAGTATGCAGTTACAAGCAGGTTTTCCAAAGCAATTCTGGGCAGAAGCAGTCAACACAGCTGCCTACTTGATCAACCGGGGACCATCAGTGCCTTTGGAGCACAAAATACCTGAAGAAGTGTGGAGTGGAAAGCAGGTAAATCTTTCGCACCTGAGAGTATTTGGATGTGTTTCAAACGTTCATCTGAGTGATCATGCAAGAAAAAACTTAATCCTAAGTCTTTGAAATGTTTCTTTGTTGGCTATGGCGGTGATGAGTTTGGCTACAAATTCTGGGATGAGCAGAACAAGAAAATCATCAAAAGCAGGGATGTGGTCTTTAATGAAGCAGTCCTCTACAAAGACCGTGATACCATTCAGTCCACTAGTTCGGTGCAGAGTGATCCCACATACTTCAAGTCAGATGATGCCTCAGATGGAGGCAATCCCGAAGCTAGTTCTGATGAAGAAGAAGAGTTGATGGATGAGACTACTTCAGAGGGGGCAGATGAAGATGGAGAGCATGTTTCGCCCGTCAGAGAGTTGAAGCGGTCAGCTAGAGTCCCCAAGCCTAATGCAAAGTATCCATCACTACATCCCAGAGCCCATCTCAACTACCTATTATTAAGTGACGGTGAAGAGCCAGAAAGTTATGATGAGGCACTTCGAGTGGATGATGCGAGCAAGTGGGAGTTCCCCATGAAAGATGAAATAAAATTCTTGAATACCAACAAGGCATGGGAACTTGCGTAGCTACCAACGGGGAAAAAGGCCTTGAGCAACAAATGAGTGTAAAGAATCAAAGAGGAACATGATGGTTCCAAGAGATACAAGGCCAGATTGGTGGTTAAAGGATTTCAGCAGAGAGAAGGAGTTGATTACACAGAGATCTTCTCTCCTGTAGTCAAACTGACCACCATCAGAATAGTCCTGAGTATTGTTGCAGCTGAAGATCTACATCTCAGGCAGCTAGATGTAATGACAGCTTTCCTCCACGGTGATCTAGAGGAAGAGATATATATGCAGTAGCCAGAATGGTTTACTCAGAAGGGAAAAGAGAAGATGATATGTAGATTGAAGAAGAGCTTGTACGGCTTGAATCAAGCTCCAAGGCAATGGTATAAAAAGTTCGATGGATTCATGCACAGGAACGGTTACTCCAGGTGCAATGCTGATCACTGATCATCCTGCTTTTATATGTCGACGACATGCTAGTAGCCGGTTCAGACATGAGAGAGATCAAGAAGCTGAAGAAGCAGCTGTCGAGTGAGTTCGACATGAAGGATCTAGGCGCAGCGAAGCAAATATTGGGGATGAAGATCAGTAGAGACAAGCTCTTGGGCACACTTCGACTATCTCAGGCCGAGTACATTAGACAGGTGCTTGAGAGATTCGGGATGAGTGGTGCTAAGGCCGTTAGCACACCGCTAGCTAGTCATTTCAAATTGACTACGGAGCAGTGCCCCAAGACTGATGAAGAGAAAGACTACATGTCTAAGGTTCCATATGCTTCAGCCATTGGAAGCCTCATGTACGCCATGGTATGCACGAGACCTGACATTGCCCATGCAGCGGGAGCTGTGAGCTGATTTATGTCAGATCCAGGAGAGCAGTACTGGGAAGCAGTTAAGTGGATTCTGAGATTCCTGCGATGTACAATAGAAGACTATTTATGCTTCAAGAGAGGCAAGTTAGTTCTGCAGGGTTTTGTTGATGCAGACTATGCTGGTGAGATAGACCAGAGAAGGAGCACTACAGGATACGTATTCACTTTGGGCTCTACAGCTATTAGTTGGGTTTCTCAGTTGCAAAAGATCGTTGCTTTATCAATGACAGAGGCTGAATATGTTGTTACGACAGAGGCAAGCAAGGAGATGATATGGTTGCAGGGTTTCTTAGAGGAGCTAGGACAGAAGAGTGAGAAGAGTGTCTTGCATTGTGATAGCCAGAGCGCAATTCATTTGGCGAAGAATCCCGCTTTTCATACAAGGACCAAACACATACAGGTTCGCTACCACTTCATAAGATCAGCGTTGGACGAGGACATGTTGAAACTTGTGAAGATTCAAGGAAGCAAGAACCCGGCCGATATGCTTACCAAGGTTGTCACTACAGAGAAACTGAAGTTGTGTTCAACTTCAGTTGGCCTCATTACTTTATGATATGGAGGCCGTCGCCGCAGAGAGAGCTGAAAGAGATTGATGGTTAGTCTCCAAGTGGGAGATTATTAGGATATGTGAAGCCTAACTATCAGACCTACCCTATACTTCAAAATGAAGAGGAACAAAGTGGAACAGGAGGAACATGATCGACGACGACGAAGTTCAAGCAAAACGACGAAGGGCGCATTTTGACTGAGGCGCGGTCGACCGCGCATGGCGCGACGGTCGACCACCGACGTGCACAGACAGGCACATTGCTGAGGAACAGCTTCGCGGTTGACCGCGTATGGCGCGGCGATCGACCACCAAAAGTCCAGAGAGCAGCCAGAATTTTTTGCCTTCGTCGCGGTCGACCGCGCGTGGCACGGCGGTCGACCGTCAAAATTCCAGAGAGCTTTTTGACTGAGGCGCGGTCGACCGCGCATGGCGCGACGGTCGACCACCGACGTGCACAGACAGGCACATTGCTGAGGAACAGCTTCGCGGTTGACCGCGTATGGCGCGGCGATCGACCACCAAAAGTCCAGAGAGCAGCCAGAATTTTTTGCCTTCGTCGCGGTCGACCGCGCGTGGCACGGCGGTCGACCGCCAAAACTCCAGAGACTCTGATTAGGAGAAGGATTCATCACGGTTGACCGCGCGTGGCGTGGCGGTCGACCGCGCGTGGCGCAGCGGTCGACCGCGAGTCGGGTTTTGGCCCTGTTACAGTTTTTGACCTGTTTCCTTTTCTATTTGTAAAACCCTTAAGTCTATAAAAGGGTTGATTAGGGCATGATGTAAAAAAGACGAAAATAGTGAAATTTTCTCCTGCGGCGGCCATGGACGTAGTTTCTCACATTGAGAAGCGAACCACGTAAATCTTGGGTGTTTGTGATTGATTGAATTCTCTCTTCTCTCCAAAATCTCTATTTTCAAATCGCATCAGGGGGGTTGTGCATCCCCAACATTCAAGGCCTCACCCTTCACTGCATGATCACTAACTTACTCCTTCGATGAAAACCCTTGCGACTACTTCCAGTCTGGCAAAGTGAAGGCAATGACTCTTTCTCTCTCAGTCCTTGTTGCCATCGAAATGTTCAACTCTCTCAATGCTCTCTCTGAAGATGTTAGTCTCTTAAGCATGCCCCCCTGGGTTAACCCCTGTCTTATGCTAACAATGTCAGTGTCCTTTGGCTTGCACTTTGTCATTCTTTACGTACCATTCCTTGCTCAAGTGTTTGGGATTGTGGCACTTAGCTTCAATGAGTGGCTTTTGGTGTTGGCTATTGCCTTTCCTGTGATACTTGTCGATGAGGTTCTTAAGTTCGTCGGTAGGTGCACGAGCTCTGCAAGTATGGACAAACATTCTTCAAAGCGCAAAGATGATTAACCGGATAAACATAGTGCTATATTTGAAAATTTTACACGCATTTTTGTACTTTAGGAAGGTGCTGGGGTATCTCCAACTTATGATTTAGGTGATTTTAGTGCAGCGTAGCTTAGATTCATTAGGAGGCTTGCTAGCCAAAATTGCAGTCAAATTATTGTACTGTATTGAAACTTTTTTGCGTGGATGCAGTATAAATAATTGACGCTTTACAGCTTGTCTAGAGCAGATTGTAGCTGAAAGAAATCTTGAAACCATTTCTAAGGTTCAAATTTTGGTATTTACAAGTTCATTATAAGATGTGCTAATTGGCTTTTATCTGTTTCTAAGCAACTCGTCTTGACTTTTATTTTAATTTCATGGTTCCTGGTGCTTAAAGTTGTTTTTGTTCTGCATATAGTTATCTTCAGCAATAAGAGAGAGAGGAGAGAGAATGCAAAATAAATGTCAATCCTGGGTTTCAGATGCAAGTTAAATTTAGTATTCTGTATCCAACTATGATCTAAAACTGGTTTATATGCGAATAATTTCATATAAATAGGATCAAATTTGAGAAGAATCTTATTAGCAGTACAGATATATAAAAGTTATATCTTTGGGTTGATATATATTATTAACGCAATTTACGATGATATGCATATCTATGCATATCTCCCTCCTCTAGAAATTTGAGACCTTTAATAAGAATTTAAGGTGAATATTATATTTAATGGTTTTTAATAAGAATTTTAGTAATGAAATGTGTTACCTTCATATTAAAAGATCTTGAAATCTAATAATGCTATTACATCTTTGATCGTATCTTTAAGAATTGATCCTTCGTTAGTAGTCATATCCATAAATAAAGTAACATAGAGTCATGACTCCGTATGGTAAAAAGAAAAAGAGCACATTTAATTTTTTTGGCTTACGGAGAGTCATGACATTCTAATTTTTCTTTTATCTTCCATGAAGAATGTTTCTTTCATTTGGAAAAAGTTGCTCAATATATTCTTCAAGGGGAATTCAGTCGGTGCTTCTTTGATAGATTTGTTAATGTCAATTGAAGTGATCCATTAACGTTTCCAAATTGTGTTTATTTCCTTCACTTTTCTATTTGAAATAAAAATTGTTTGCTTCTTTTGAAGGATATTTCTGAATTTTCTGATCGTTTTCTATACATAAATCTTTGTATTTTTTTCACCTTGTAAATATTATTACCATCAGAGATTAATATTTATAAATTATAATTAATTAATACTAAGCTATTATATTATAGTATTTTATCAATTTTATGCGATTCAGCCTTCTATCAGTTAATGGTACTTATGTTTTTTTTGCTGCTTTAACATATTGGTAAAATTATATGCAATTACTTTAATTAATAGAGTAACGTTAATTTTTAATCTATTATATATTTTTTAAATTTTTATTCCATAACTGGATATTTTTAATCTATTGTTATTGTTATGTTTTACTAGCATCAATTTAGACTAATTTTATATTCTAAAAAAGAATAGTAAACCTTAAATTATAAGTTACATTTATATATCTTAATAAAAGAATATCAAACAATTACTCTTTTCTTTGTCGAGTTTTGAAATTTTAGCTTTTTATTTTTGTGATTTTTAACTTTTCAAGGGTGAGTTTTGCAATTTTTAAAACTTAGGGAGTGTTTTTTTTTAATTTAAATTTTAAATTGGGTGCTTGTAATTTTAATATTTCATATGTTGGTGGTAAGTTTTCAAATGTCAAGATATTTCTTACAACTCTAAAATTTTAAGGGTATTTTTTTCCCAATTCTTGAAACTTTGTGTTGCTTTTTGCAAAATTTAATCTTCTACAATTTGCTTATAATTTCTAGATTTGATGTGTATTGGTTATAAGTTTTGAAATTTTAGGATTTTTTGTGAGTTAAAGTGAGTATGATATATAAATATTTTTATTTATTTTCTCAAAGTAATATAGATACACAACAACAACAACATTATACCAAAACTTTTGGGCCATTTACACGAAATTCTATTACTTTCTATGGATGTAAGCTACTCTTTATTAGGTTAATTAAATTTTGCCTTTTTCCATAAAGGTAAATCACTATTATATTATTTTCATCGTATGTAACTAATTAGTCTCTGGGGCCAACCGATTATCCAAAAAAAAAGAGGTCTCTGGGGCCAAGCTCTAATATTCCTTCTTAGTTAACCATAATCTCATTATCTTTTCTAATTAGTGCATTTAGTCTCAGTTGCACGAGGTCAAACTATCACAATCGAATTTTGCTAGTTTTAAATAAGCATGCGCAATCTCGATCCTCATAAGTAATTGCTAGTTTTAACTAAGCATGCGCAATCTCTATCCTCATAACTAATTGCTAGTTTTAACTAAGCATGCATAATCTCTATCCTCATAACTAATTGCTAGTTTTAACTAAGCATGCGCAATCTCTATCCTCATAACTAATGCACTTGTTCCCTATTCTATTTTTTACATTTAGTTGTTATTCATAATATTATCATTTCTATTACTCTTATTTGTGCACATGGCAGTTTTTAATTGTGCAATATTTTAATACATAAAATATTATCGATCTTATAATCATCTTATATAATTTTTCATTCGATTCCAAATATATTCCATGATTATAGATGACTCCGGGACTGATTTATGAACCATCTTATTCTCAAACTCAATATCTTGAAAATTAGTCATTTCTTAATGGCAAACACGCAGATGCACAAAAAAATAACAACCAAGAACTTGTAAATTATTAAAAATGACATAATTTTTGCGGAATTCCGTTGTTTAAAAGCTAAAAAAACCCTTTATCTATGTGTTCGCGGTGAAAATTGCCTTCATTGAATTCATTGTTATCTTGAATAACTGTTTTTCGGTTACAAAAGATCCGGTCTTTTTTAGATCCGGTTACAACGAAATCAAAGAAAAAGAAAAAATTACAACTTTCCTTTTATAACTTTCCTTTAGAACAAATCGCAAGATCCTGTTTTACGGTCTCTTGCTTGTGTGGGTTCTTTGCCAACGCCGGGGTTAATCCGTGGACCACCGCGCGATCTAGATCCGGTCGGATCTACACGATTCGACGGGTATTATTTCGCGAAGGAAATAATAGCCGGGGGGGATTAGTTCACCAAGGAAATAATCGCCCTTAATTCTCGGGATCAAAGGCCAAGCTTTGATCCGGAGTGTGATCTCGTGTAGATCTCAGATCTGATCTTTACCTCTCTCGAACTCCTGCCTTTTGGGACGTGGACGCTCGCCGAGAATCAGATCTGAATATTCAAGTCCTCAAGTCTTCAAAACTCCAAGCTCAATCTTCAATTCGGCAGAGTAACGGCTCTCAAAGTTCCAACCTCCTCAAATGAACAAAGGGGAGCCTATTTATAGGCTCTCTGAACTGTGCCCGTGCAGGCCGAGCCACCCACGGGTGGCTCGGCTTTGGCCGAGCCCCCCTTAGGCGTTTCTGTTTCGTCGTTTTTTCCGTGATTCGGCTGATTCAGACTCTGATTTGTTGATCTGATTTGGCCGTAGATCCGATTCCTAATTTGGCAGTAAATCCACTTCTGGGTTCGAGTCTGAAACTGATCTTGATTCGATCGTGATTCGTCCGAGTCTGTCCTTGGTTGGATGACTCGTTGACTCCCCGAACCGTTGGCTTGATTCCGCACGCGAATGGATGTATTCCGTTACTTGCATGCGATTCGTCAACCTCGTCACTTCGTTGGTTCGTCGGTTTGTGCCGAGCTATGCTAAGGGACCTATAAGCAATTTTATAAGCCTACAGATACCCCCTCCAAAGTATTTCAGCCTCGTTCTTTTATAGAAGAGTCTGGAATACTTTGGATATGATTGTCCCCACCTTCAGTCGGTGTAATGGGACCTTGGAATGACTTCCGTTCTTGATTCCTTCAATCTTCCAGGCTATTCGGTGCTTTGTCGAATGTCTGTAAATGTTCCGGTGCTGCATTTATTGTCTGACCGTTGTCGGAATTTTAAACTTGAAGTCGATTCCTGATTTTCTAATCTTTAGCTGACCATCGATTGTTGGCGTTGAGTTTTTATTTGCGACGCGTTGTACGACGTAGTGTTGTTGAGTTATCCTTAAGAATATTTATAAAAATTCTCCAGAAACTTCTCAACCAAAAATAGGGAATAGTTTATACTCATATACCTTGTTGGAGTATTTTCTGTGCTCAAATGAACTGAACCGGCTTGATAATGAGCCAAAAAAGGCAGTAATTCGGCTCAAAAAATCTTCTGATTTTTCCGAATATGTCTCTGTCGATTTGAAGTTGTTTCGATGCTCGATTCAGCTTCAATTTGAATTCTGGTTCAAACCAGGTCTGGTCTGGTTCAACTTGGTCTGGTCCGGTTCAACTAGGCTTGGTTCAACATTATAAAAGAGCTCTTTTTTTCTCCTCATTAGGGCCCCCCCCCTAACCCTTTTTTCACTTTTCTCTTCCCTCGAGCATCCTTTCTCCCTCAAAACTTCATAGTTGCATTAGATCTAGTCTTCCTTTGGATCTTTGACTGAGAAATCCCTCAAAACTTCCATATTTAGAATTTCTCTCAGGCCCCTCGAGCGCGTGGTCTGAGCCTTTCTCAAGATCTGATTTTTATTAGATCCACGAGCTTTTCCTCAGGTAAACCCTCAACCATTTTAGTATATTTTATGCTTAATCCAATTTATGAATTTGTGGGGTCGCATGCGGTGGTTAGGATTAAGATTTGGCACCTCGAGCTCACCTTTCAGGGGGGGGGGGAGAATTGCAAAAAAGAGGAACCTTTTCTAGATCTGATTCCTTAATTTATTTTGCAGGTCTCTATATCTCGTATTACGAGAGGTCAATCCTCTACCGTGTCGGCTGATGGCGCGCCTCCCTCTTATGCTGGTGAGCTATTTTTGAAAGCAGGTCTCTATGTTTCGTATTGCGAGGGGTCAATCCTCTACCACGTCGGCTGATGGCGCGCCTCCCTCTTATGCTGGTGAGCTATTTTTGGAAATTTACAAATTAGTCCATTTTTTCTTAGAAATTTGCAAATTGGTCCTTTTCACCCCATTTTGTTCTCCTTGGCGAGGCAATCGGGAAGAGCCTTGATTCTCCTTGGCGAGGATCGACGCTTTAAAGATATGTTTTGCTTGGTCAGAACTATATCTCAAAATCAATAAAGGGGGCGTTTTGACGCTGCATTGTGCCTTATAAGGCATGGATATATAGTCGATATACCCTATCTTATAAGTGCATAATGTGGCCAACTCGTCTCACCCTTTATAAGGCAGTGACGTAGGATGAGTTCAACTTCCTTTTATGATTGAGACTAACAACTGTTTAAATTTTTGCTTCCAGTGGAATATCCTTCTGGGGCGTTCTCATCTCACGCAGTGTACGGGCGTCGTGGCGAGTACTATTCGACTTCTGACGATTTCTCCCCCATCCCAGTCACTCCTCGGTTTGCTTCGGGCACGTCGACAGAGGTTGCCCAAGTGGTGAAGGAAGGTGGATATCGAGCTCTTCGCCAGTTGATTACAGATGCGCCCCTCGTGAAGGATGCCAGTTCGATTCAGCCTCTCAAGAAGACCGACTTTTTATTTGGCGATTCTGCCAGAGATCCGGATGCCGTGTTTATTGATGCTGAGCAGTGGCTTCATAAGACTGGCAGTGGTTTCATATATTTGCCGAAGATTCATTGGCATCGTTCGTTGACTGAGCTCAGGCGTCAAGCTGTGACACGGGAGATGTCGTGGCGCTTGACGGAGGAGCATGAGAGCGTTCACTGCGGATACATCACTCATCAGGCAGCTCCTGGTTCGAGCAGGAGTCACATCACTGGATTGCATCCTGGAGTATTGGGGTTGGATGCACCGCCGCGTAACGAGCTTCTTGCCTCTGCTTCTACTTTGAAGAATCGCCTCGCTGCTTTAGGACGGGAGATGCCTGCGACACGCCACAGGTTTTATGGTTGGGTCCATTCTTTGGACAAGCTTTGGTGGACTCGCATGACGAAGTACGTCTTGAGCCGATGGAGCGAGGAGTTGCACGCTTGTGGTCTGTATGCAGCCGTTCGTGCCACCATGTATGGTTTGCCTGTTAGCACGAAGCATTTCTTCGCTTTGTGCGAGCTCTACAACCCGGACTCGAACACTTTTCTGACCCGGCAAGGGGAATTGGGCTTGGCCCTCCATGAGATGCACAGGATTTCTGGTTTGCCCATGGGACAAATGCTATATCAGGAATATTTTCCCTCCAACCAAGAATTAAGTCAGCTGAAGGATCACATGCCCGACCGCTACGAGACTTTATGGGACCTCACATGTCACTATCATATCGCTTTGGCGCAGTCTGAACCCTTAGCGAAGAGGGCTAAATCCCATGTGAGCCAGAAACAGTTTGCGTCTTATTTGTTCAGAAATCTAGAGAGCAATTCTGGCGAGGCTATTTGTGAGCTGGCACCACTCACTCCTTCAGGGGTTAATAGTCTACTGAAGAAGGTTGATGCTCATTCCTATACCATTAGCAGTCCTGAGAGTGGTTTTCCTACAGGGACCAAGTTCAAATCATTCTTGTGGCATGCGACCGCGCCGATTCGACCGATGACCCTTCTAGCCGGTTACCTCGCTATCTGGTTGAAGAAATGCGTGGTCCCGTATCAGTCTAGTGATATCTTGTCATTGGAGGTGCTCTACCCAGCGGTTCATCTTGCCTACAAAAAGGAACTTTCGCTTCTTCCGGTGATGGTGGCTAACATTCATCGAGGGCTTCGACAGATTTCTAGTGCTTTTACACGGAAGGAAAGTGAATCACCGGCTCAGATTCCTACTATTAAGGTGGAGCTTCCGTACACTTATTTGATGGCTTGGTTCGTCCTTCATCGTTCTGATATGATGTCAGTACCGTATGCCACATACCCCTCCGCTCCCCTACTACAGTTGTTTGAGAATGGCAAGTGGGAGGGGCGAGGATTCCCTGACGTCAGACAGCAGCTACAGGTCCACAAGTGTTGGGCGTTTTCCACTTGTTTTCCACAGTTCTCCGGCCGATACGGCGAGGGTCTGATTGATGAGGAGAGGCCGAGGGAGGATCAGACTCATTTGGACATCGGCTGCTTTAACTGGCTGGTGAACATCAGGCCGGGTTATCTGACTTTCCGGGTGAGGAATCAGTGTTTCATAGAGCCATACCTACCCTACCGATTCGCTCGCCAGTTTGGCTATGATCAGCTTTATGTCGGGAATCCACGTCAGCAGCTTCGGACCCACGGTGGTTTGGTGGACGGTCTTCGTGCATCGTTGTGGACCGTGACGGGCTGTATTGGTGCTAAGTTCAGTCTCCCGAGTTCTGAGCGGCAGTTGAACCTCACCTTCTTAAGCTGCAAGTGGTTGTTAGCAGCTAATAAAAGTGTCCCTGTAAAGCCGATTGCAGAGCTGGAGGCTGAGGAGGCTTCTCAGGCTGATTCTCGTATGATTTGGGAAAATGCTCGATCACAAAGGGCACGGCACAAGACTCGTCGGATTGACGAAAAGGGAAAGAAGATCTTTAATTCTGCTGATGAGGCTTCAGGCGGAGATTTTGAAGATCACGAGGACTGTTCTGAACGAGGTCAGTTTCTTACTCTTTCCTTTTATCTTCCAGAATTATTAAGCCTGACAATGGTTTGATGTTTCAGGGACCACGGCTGACCAGGATGAAGAGTTCTGTCCTTCTCCCCAGGCGGGACCTTCGATTGTTTCCCCTGCCGCTAGGCGGAAGAGATTAGCCCGCAAGCCGCGTGTAGTTTCACGAGCATCGGATATGTATTTAGCCGGTGACAACCCTGCTAGTGATGGAGGTAACATCTATCCCATAGACTAGCCTCTTGATCATTCAGAACTTTGATTCACGCTTTTCCATCTCTATATAGGAGAGCGTGGGGAGAGCGAGATGAGTCATGATCCTGTTTTTCACGATTCTATATCTTCTGGTGAGCCCGACTCACCGCACCAGGTAGAAAGGCCTGCAGAAGCTGGTGACATTAGGGAGACCGTCAATGTAGGACCCGGTTCGATGAATCCAGGTACATCTACCATTAACAATACACAAAGGAGTTGAATGATTTGGAATTTGTGCATTCCCTAATTGTCTCTATGCTTCTTGCTCTTTTAGATAATTTGCAGGAGGCAAACGTGGATCTTGGGAATAGAGAGGCTGACGCACCCATAAGAGGTAATTCATTTCTATTGGCCGTAGTCTCTTTATTCTCCTTTCGTGCTTATATTCTCTTGTGTCAGATTTCTCGACTGATGATTTTGACGAGGAAGGCTTGCTTGTGGACACTCCTATGCTCCACTTTATGTATGGTTCTCCTCAGATTGATGACCAGTTGCCTGGAGATGTATTTCCTGAGTCTACGCTCCCTAAGAATCCCGAGGATGGTTTTTCTGAAGGTACATAGCTTTTCTCAAGTTAATTATAGTACCAGTCAATTTTTGACTAATGTAACTATAACATGATGAATCTGAGAATTGTATTTGACAGAAGCTTTTGTCGAGACTGATCCTACTGAGCCGGCTGCGGGACCAACTACACCAGTTGATACACCCCCAGCCGTTACACCTCCACCACCCCCAGTGACTCAAGGGGAAGAAGGTATAAATTGAGCTACTGAGAAATGTTATTTATTTCTTCATTAAGGCTTTTGACGGATTTCTCCTTTTTGTATAGGGCTTTCTTCTCGGCTTCATGTCCTGGTGAAGGAGTTATTATCAGACAGCGACCCAGAGAAGATCACTATTTGCATAGAAGTCCACTCTTTCTTTTCCTTCGTGAATGCTATGATCGGCAAGCTCTTCCATGGCGGATTTTTCCTTCATCAGTTTAAACCATTCCTTGATTCTAAGATAAATTCCATAAGGGATGCAGGATACCCAGATCTAGCGAAGGCTATCGTTGATGATCTTGATTGCCTAGATCATGAGCTTCGGATGTTTCGCGAGCTCCGGGATGCAGGTGCCTCTTCATTCATCGCTGCCGAGCTGGATACTCGCTTACAGACATGGCGCGATACTAGGTTTCTTGCTGAGTTCGACATTCAGGTGCAGCGGGACCGGGTAGATCGAGTTGAGGCTAACCTTGCTATTAGGTCATCCTCACTC